>NC_080540.1:142321009-142624040 GCF_028640845.1 Ahaetulla prasina
GAGTGTGGGTCTGGTGTCATTCCTCGTGTTAGGGACACGTTTGTCAATAAGGGCAGGTTTCCAAATGGCTGGTAGGCGGAAGTATCATCTCGTTTGTTCATGCTGTGTGGGCGTTTTTCTATCTCGATGGCTTCTCTGATTATTCTGTTGTTAAAGTGTTCAGTTTTGGCGATAGTTCTGGTCTTTTTAAAGTCAATATCGTGTCCTGTGACTTTAAAGTGTTGGACCAGGGAAGAAGTTGGTTCCTCTTTTTTGAATGAGTTCTTGTGTTCTTCAATGCGCACTTATTCTTCTGTTGGTTTGTCCAATGTATGTGGTGGGGCAGGCGGTGCATGGGATTTCATATACTCCTTGATTTTCTAACTCAATTTTGTCTTTGGGGTTTCTTAGGATGGTGGATATTTTTGGTTTGTGCAGAATGCTGTCTTGATGTTATGTTTGTGGAGGATCTTGCTGATTCTGTCTGTGGTGCCTTTTATATATGGGAGGAGGGCTGTGCCATTTTCTTGCTCTCTGTCTTGGGTTTTAGTGGGGGTTCTTTTGGATTAGTTTGGTAATCTTATTTCTCTGGAATCCATTGGATGTTAGTACGTTTGTGAGAGTGTGTAGTTCGGTTTTAGGTGTTGTTCGTCAGCTAAGCATTTTGTTCTAGAGATGAGTGTCTTGGCTACGGAGTTGATCTGTGCTGGGTGGTGGTGTGAGAGTGCATGCAGATAGCGGTTTGTGTGTGTTTTCTTCTGGTAGATGGTGTGTCCTAGGGAGCCATTGGGTTTCTTGTAGACTAAGACATCTAGGAAGGAAGTTGGTTGTTAACTTCTGTTTCCATGGTGAACTGTATTTTGGGGTGTAGGCTATTGAGGTGTGTGAGGAAGTTTTCAAGTTTTTCTTTCCCGTGTGGCCAGATTATGAAGGTGTCGTCTACGTATCTGAGCCAGAGTTTGGGTTTGTGATCAGATTTTTCTAGTGCTTGGGTTTCAAAGTGTTCCATGTAGAGGTTGGCAATGACAGGTGAGAGGGGTGATCCCATGGGTGCGCCTTCTATTTGTTTGTATTTTTGTCCGTTATAGATGAAGTATGTGTTGGATAGGCAGTGGTTGGTCAGATCTAGTATGTGCTTGGGGGGGTTATATTTGTTTTGGATAGCTGTCAAGGCTTCTTTGATTGGCACTTGGGTGAAGAGGGATATGACATCACGAGTAGGTCGCTGGGCTGTAAGTTTTGTTTCTTTATGCACTCTCACACCACCACCCAGCACAGATCAACTCCGTAGCCAAGACACTCATCTCTAGAACAAAATGCTTAGCTGACGAACAACACCTAAAAACCGAACTACACACTCTCACAAACGTACTAACATCCAATGGATTCCAGAGAAATAAGATTACCAAACTAATCCAAAAAGAACCCCCCACTAAAACCCAAGACAGAGAGCAAGAAAATGGCACAGCCCTCCTCCCATATATAAAAGGCACCACAGACAGAATCAGCAAGATCCTCCACAAACATAACATCAAGACAGCATTCTGCACAAACCAAAAAATATCCACCATCCTAAGAAACCCCAAAGACAAAATTGAGTTAGAAAATCAAGGAGTATATGAAATCCCATGCACCGCCTGCCCCACCACATACATTGGACAAACCAACAGAAGAATAAGTGCACGATCGAAGAACACAAGAACTCATTCAAAAAAGAGGAACCAACTTCTTCCCTGGTCCAACACTTTAAAGTCACAGGACACGATATTGACTTTAAAAAGACCAGAACTATCGCCAAAACTGAACACTTTAACAACAGAATAATCAGAGAAGCCATCGAGATAGAAAAACGCCCACACAGCATGAACAAACGAGATGATACCTCCCGCCTACCAGCCATTTGGAAACCTGCCCTTATTGACAAACGTGTCCCTAACACGAGGAATGACACCAGACCCACACTCACGAGGTCCACACAGGATGTCACCACCACACATCCACCCAGAAAGCACACCCAAACCCACACTGATCAGGAAGCACGACCAAGGACCAGAAGCCAGACCGCAGCTGCAACATTAGCCATTTCAAACCCTCCAATCCATACATGCAGCAGACTGACACCCACTACGAAGATGTAGCACGACCACGAAGCCAAACAGCAGCAGTGCAGCTCACCAGCTCAAATCCCCCTGCAGCACAGATTAGACTGAGCACAACCAAGCCCCCACCAACACAGGACACACCCCCAGCCAATCAGAGCACAGAAAAACCCCCATCCAATCAGAGCACAGCCAAGCTCCCACCCAATCAGTTCAAACCCCACTAGCAGTTAAAAGGAAGAAACAGCTGCGATCACACATTGCTCCCAGAAGCACGAAGCTGAAGCCTGAAGATGACGAATGAGACTTCGAAACGTCGCCAAGACACTTCCAATTTTACACGGGAGAAAACCCGAACAACCAAAGACCTATATACAAACACCCGTGAAAACCTTAGAAAACAAATATATATATATATATATATATATATATATATATATATAAATATATATATATATATATATATATATATATATATATATATATATATATATATGAAGAAGAAAAGAAAAACAATAGGACAGGAATGGTAGGCACGTTTGTGCGCTTGTGCATGCCCCTTATGGTCCTCTTAGGAATGGGGTGAGATCAATAGTAGAAAGTTTTTGGTTAAAGCTTTTAGGATTATGAGAAGAGACCACAGAGTCAGGTAAAGTATTCCAAGCACTGATGATTCTGTTACAGAAGTCATATTTTCTGCAATCTAGATTAAAGCGGTTGACATTAAGTTTAAATCTATTAGTTGCTCTAGTATTATTGCAATTAAAGCTGAAGTAGTCTTTAACAGGAAGGACATTACAATAGAACAGATGGTTGTATAGATGGTTGGATGGTAGTTTGGTTGTGTCTAGTTGTTCTGTTTGTTTGGTTGTGTCTAGTTGTTCTGTTGTGCAGTGCTCTATAGCGTCGTTTTGAGGGTAGGAGTTGAAACAGTTTATGTCCTGGATGTGAGGGATCTGTAAATATTTTCACGGCCCTCTTCTTGATTCGTGCAGTATACAGGAAACTTTGATGCCCGTAGGGTATAGCTATAAGAGAAAATTAGAAACGGAAACCTGCATGGAAGTTACTAATAATCTCAAGAAGTAGCCTTTGAATGTTGCAGATGCAAGGATCATCATTCATCTTCTGTATTCTATACCCTCAATTTTATCTTCCATATTCTAAATCCTTAATTGTCCTTTAAACTCTGAAAAGAAAAAGAAAATGGTGACAGGAGACTGATGGAATCCTGCTATAAACTATTGGGTAAAAACAACATGAAAAAAATATTTATTTGTTTATTTATTTATTTTGTCAGACATGTACTAGATAACAAGTATAAATATGGACATGAACTAGGAATGAGTACAAGTAAATGGGATACTTGTACTCATTACAATATATTATATTTATTATATTATATTATATTATCTTTAATATAAATGTTAATATAATTAAATATAATTTTATTACATTAGTAAATATAATTTATTATATTATTAATATTAAATTTATAAATTTAATATAAATTAAATTTAATATTTTAGTAAATATTATATACATTTGTTAGGAACTGATAGAACATCAGGAACGTCTAGTCTGTCGAGTTGCATTGCACAAAGGAATTTGTTTAGTTCTAGCAAATCAGAAAGCTTCAACGGAGCAGACCGGTGAGTAGGTGTTGAATGGTAATCACCATTAATCATCATTATGAAGGGAACCTATAAGGCAGTAGCAATGACAGCAATGGTAGAAATCAGGCTCAGATGGGGAAGAATTTTAAAATATGAAGTTCCGTGAATTTATCTTGCAACCTGGATGCCGGGTGACACCTATGATTTATGGGAGATAATAATATAATTGCCATGAAGGCTGCTGGGCGTACCTGGCAATGCTCTCTGTTCAGTATTTTGGTTTCTGGTTTTCTTGTGACATGCTGAGAGTACACTAGGTTCCAACCTGGTTGCTCTGTGGTGCTGGGGAGGGACTCACCGTTATGTTTCAGAGACATTTACAGTCATGGTCTAATGACATAAAAACTGGCCCATGTCATTTGCTAGTGGCTAAATCTCTCATTACTTCTGGAAGGAACATGAAATGGGAGGGGGGGAGATATTGAGAGACTGGGAGGCAAGTCTGTAATTGCGACTCTCAATTCTCCTGCAATTGAAGAAAAGTCATTAAAATCCTAGCTGCTGACTGTTCCCCCAGGTCCAAATTTTTACTGGAAATGAAGAGGAAAGGTGGTTTGACAGTGGAAACATTGACCAGCTGCAGGTATAACACTGAGTCTGTTGTCACAGCCAACATTTCATTGGTCTATTTCTAGAGGATTATTTAGAGGGCTGTGGTCTTACAGTCAGCCTCAAGAAGGAGAAAAAAACACAGCCCGCGAGGTGTGCCTCCTCACTGCAGGATAGTGATTTGTTATGTGTTTGTCTGAGTTAAATATAGCAGCCAGTCATTTTCCACGCTCCAGTGTTATATCCTGTTCGTTCTGAGAAAGAAACGTCTTGTTTGGAGAGATGAAAATGTCTCAAAAAAAAAAAAATGCCCACAGCTCAAGAGTCTACCTAGCCCACTTTTGGGAGGCACTTGACATTTTAGAAATTGCCAATCAATCAACAAGTAACCTTATTGGTTCAGGCAGCTCCGATGATCTCATTTTGATTTTTCACTTGTGATTGCTGGCATGACAATGCTGTTTGCAAAAGGACCGTTCTTTCAGATGAATTGGTGCAGGATTTCAATTTCATTCAGTCTTGCCAAGCATGTCCTCTCTTTCCCTCTCAGGTTTTTAACTCCTGGCGGGTGGGGGGGGGGAATGATCTGTTGGTTTCTTGGGAAGGATTAAAATCCTCCTACCGTTGGGAATGGTTTGCCAAACATGAACTAAATTTCTTACTCCTAGTTGGTAGATCTGGGAGGAAGGAAAAGGAGAGAAGCGTATGTGCCGGTTGCATTCATGTTGACTGCAGCCTGTGCAAACAAGGTCAGCCTGATTTTAATCCTGCCCCAAAGAAGTGCCAAGTCTCAAGGATCTGAGACATTGGTTGGCTTCCTTTTGCTAAGGAGCAAGGATTGCTTCTCTTGGCAGGAAATATCTTGGTAACAGTTCTTAAATATTGGAAGAAGGGGTCTACCAGGTCATAGAAAGCTTAGAGGTAGGCTAATGAATGCGGCAGCAAAGAGCAGAAAAGCACGACCAAGTGAGCTGAGGTTACCCAAGTTTGGGCTGTGCACAGCTAACCAGGTGGATTTGATTTTAATAAGGGATTTGCACAGCGTAGTTGTCATTTGATTCCCAACACTGTTACTCATAGTTCACCCAATAAGAACTCCCCGATTGAACCCCAATTTCCTGGACCCATGTAACATTCCAAGCCAGAAACTAATGATAAGAGGTGAGCTCTCGCAATCCAGGACTGAAATGTGGTTGGCTTGTCTGCTGTGTTGATTCAACAGTTCTGGAATGCATGTTCCATACGGTAATGAGGAGTATTTGTTGCCATTTAGAAGACATCCGGGTTTCTGCAGAGCAGGTGTGGTAGAGCCACTTGTGTGTTATACCAAGCCAGCATTGTCTGCTAATAGCAGTAAGGCCATTTACTTTGAAAGATATTAAAAAAGGCTGCATCACTAGCGGGATCACTAGCAGGAAAATGGAGGTCATAATATTGTTCTATAGGGCTTAAATAGAACCCATTTGGGATACTGTGTCCAGTTCTGGAGAGTTTGCTTTTTTTAATAAAAAAAAAAAAAGGATATTGATAAGATTGAGTGAGTCCAATGACAGGCAACATAAAGCGATGACAGGTCTGAGGGACAAAATATATCAGAAGAGATTGGAGGAACTGAATATATACAGCTGGAGGACGGAAGGGAAAGTGGGGGAGGGGACATGACTGAAACCTTTAAATACATTAAAGGTGTAAATAATATTCTAGAAGGCAGTATTTTCAATATAAAGCAAGAATCCAGAACATGGGGGCATAACCTCAAACTAACAGGAGGGGAAGTTCAGAAGTAAGGTTAGAAAGCCTTACTTCACTGAAAGAGTTGTGGAGGCTTGGAGCCAACTTCCAGCGGAGGTAGTGGATCAATCATCACAAACTGAGTTTAAACACGCTTGGGGTAAACACACGTCCATCATCCAATAAAAAAAATTAAAAATGAAAAAAAAACCCTCAAATGGCAGGCTTGACGGACCACTACCATGTTTTCCCAAAAATAAGACCCTGTCTTATATTTTTTTGAACCCTGAAATAAATGCTTGGCCTTATTGCCATGCACTCAAAAGCTCGATTGGGCTTATTATCAGGGGATGTCTTATTTTGGGGAAAACAGGGTAGGTCTTTTTCTGCCATCAGTTTTACTATGTTTCTAAGAAAAGGCCAAAAGTCCATAGTCCTTAGGATCTTGATTTGGAGACAAAATTATAGCCATTCACTTTAACTCTGCAGTATCATCCTCAAGGGAGAGTAGAGCAAAAGTCTTAACAAATCAAGTTATTCTGCAGAGGTTGTGCAAATCAAGTTATTCTGCAAAGTTTGAAAAAAGCAAGCTTCAAATCTTATTTTGCTCTTGTTGGGTTTTGCTTGTTTTGCTTTTGTTGTCTCAAAGAGCAGCTGCCCAGCTTTGTGTGCACATAAAATCATCTCTTATCACTTGCTCAAATAATGCTGAATCCATTGTAGATGTTCATAGTGCAGAATTGTGAAGTCCTGACCCTTTAAAGCAGCCAGAAATTACTGTAAAAACATTACAAATTGTGACATATTTCTCTGCACGGCCTCTTCTTGCACTAGGAGTTGCAATTTGTCCTCAGCTTACAACCATTCATTTAGTGACCATTCAAAGTTATAATAGCACTGAAAAAAGTGACTGATGACCATTTTTCACACTTTTGACCGTTGCAGCATTCCCGTAGTTATGTGATCAAAATTCGAATGCTTGGCAACTGGCATGTATTTATGAGGGTCTCAGCATCCAGGGGTCATGGATGCACCTTATGTGACCTTCTGGCAAGTAAAGTCAATGGGAAATCCAGAATTGCTTAACAACTGGGGCAAGAAAGGCGGTAAAATGGAATAAGCTCACTTAACAACTGTCTCACTTAGCAACAGAAACATTGGGCTCAATTTTGGCCATAAGTTGAGAATTACTTGTACTTGCTTTCAGCAATCCATTCTTACTCAAAGATCTATTAGCAAGATGAAGTGACCTTTACTGAGATACCACATTCATCTATAAGAAAAAAGAGAAAATATTTTATCTATCTTTATCTACCTCTACATGTAGTCCTCCATTTCAATAACATTACACCAGCAATCCCTATCTTAGCATCCCACAAATATATTGAACTACATCTCCTGAAGGATGCTTTAGGGCAGGGGTCTGCAACCTTAAACGCTCAAAGAGCCATTTGGACCCATTTCCCACAGAAAAAAAACCACACCAGGAGCCACAAAACCTGGGTGGGCGTGGCCAAGTCGATGTCACTCACTCCCACCCTATCACATGACCCCCCAAGCCATGCCTACAGCCACAAAACCATTCTCTCTCTCTCTCTCCCTCTCCCTCTCCCTATCTCCCCCTCCCCCACTTTCTGTACCTCTTTGTCGTCTCTCTATCTTCCCCTCTTCCCCCTCTCTCTATCTCTCCCATCTCTCTCCTCTCTCCTCCCTCTGTGTCTCTCTCTCTCCCTCTCTCTCTGTATATCACTGTGTCTCTCTGTCTCTCTCTCACCCCCACTCTGGGTATCACTCTGTGTGTGTCTCTCTATGTCTCTCTCTCTCTCCTACTCCTTTTATTTCTTCTTTTTGGAAATCCGGGCTGGTTGAGGAAAGATCGCCAGCAGCGGCGGAAGCTTCCCTTTGGTTAACCATCCTCCTCCTTCCCTTCTCGTGACCTCCTGGCCAGCTGTGGCTGAGCCGCGAGTATATGCACACATGGGCAGACCCTCCGCAACCGAGTGCCAAAGCGCAGCAAAGATGCGCGCATTTAAGGAGGGTTTTAACAGGACACAGCTTCTCTCCTGCACTGAGGCTCTGGCCATTGCCTTGCTGTGTCACACACACACACCGGCAGCTCTTTGGCCAAGCATGGAGAGCGCAAACTCCAGCCCAAAGTGGCAGGAAGCAAAGGCTGCCTTCCGCGCAAGTGTGGTGTGAAGGCAGGTATAAGGCAACTTTGCTCCTGCACTCTCCAGTGACCCTCCTCCCCATCCTCCTTTCATGACCCCCTGGCTGGCTGTGGCTGAGCTGGAAGCATGCACACATGTGGGGAGATCCTCCTTAAATGAGTGGTTGGCTGCCCCACCTGTGCCTTTCCTGCACTTTGGTGCTCACTTGAGGAGGGTCTCCCAAAGGGAAGCTGGCAATCATTCCTCAGCCAGCCTGGATTTCCAAAACTATCCGAAAAAGAAATAAAAGGGGTGAGGGGTGGGCCAACCAGTGATGGTCCAGGAAGCCACAGCAGAGGGCCCAAAGAGCTGCATATGGCTCCAGAGCTGCAGGTTGCCGACACCCGCTTTAGGGAAACAGCATACTTTTTCTAAGCAAAAATTTGGTTTATCCACATATACCAGGGGTGTCAAACTCAATTTCATTGAAGGCCGCATCAAGGTTGTGTTTGACCTCAGCAGACCAGGGTAAGCATAACTCGGGTGAGCATGGTCAGCTCAACGTCACTCATGTCACACCCTTGAGATGCACTCGGAGGCTTTAGTTGGTCCAGAACGCAGCTGTGCGGGTGATAGAGGGAGTTCCACATAACTCCCATGTAACACCTCTCCTGCGCAGACTGCACTGGCTACCTGTTGCCTTTCGGGTGCATTTCAAGGTTCTGGTTACCACCTTTAAAGCGCTCCATGGCTTGGGACCTGGGTACTTACGGGACCGCCTGCTGTTACCTCATGCCTCCCACCGTCCCGTACGCTCTCACAGAGAGAGACTTCTCAGGGTGCCGTCTGCCAAACAATGTCAGCTGGCGGCCCTCAGGGGAAGATCCTTCTCTGTGGGGGCTCCTACTCTTTGGAATGAACTTCCCCCTGGTTTACGCCAAATACCTGACCTTCGGACCTTTCACTGCGAATTGAAAATATATTTGTTTATTTGCGCGGGGCTAGCTTAAACTTTTTAAATTGTTTAGTTTTTAAATTTTAAATTCTATTTATATTTTAAATTGGGGTTTTTAGATTTTAATTATTTTAATTTTTCGGCCAATTGTGTAATAAGTTTCTTAATTTAGTTTTTAATATTGTATATTGTGTATGTTTTTAGCCTGGCTGTACGCCGCCCTGAGTCCTTCGGGAGAAGGGCGGTCTAGAAATTCAATAAATAATAATAATAATAAAATAATGTCAGGGGCACCTCTGGTGGCCCAAGCACTCTACCAGAAAAGGGCTCCCAAGCTTCATTTTTGGCTGCAACGGCCTCCTGCAACCCTCTGCCAACAAAAACTGAGCCATTTTCTGTTTTTGCTGGCAGAGGCACCATGGGCCGGTTCTTCATTGTTTTTCGGGTGGCCCCATGGGCCAGATTTAAGCAGCCCATAGGCCAGATCCAGCCCACGAGCCTTGAGTTTGACACCCGTGACATGTACGATGCCCCTAAGTCATTGCATCAATGCATACTGCCAGACCAGTTCCTGAAGCCCTGAAACTGGCCAGAATTATAATTTCCATGCTGTGCTCTGCAAATACAAACTCTACAGGGGAAAAGCATTGCACAGCTCTAGCATTTAAAACTCACACAGTACCTTCATTCATCAGGGACTTCTTGGTGATGAATCCATTAAGTTAACAGCAATTTGTGGCTTATAACTGAGCATCCAAAGAGTTAACCAATTATGTAGGCCCAAAACTCTTCTTTACTCCGTGGACACATAGTCTTCTAAATATCTTCTCTTAGGACTTTTATTCAGGATGGGTATAAGAGTCCTGGATTTAGTCATTATGAAATCCTGATTGGAAACACCTAAAAGCACCATCCTGAGGGAATTCTATTTCACTTCGTTTGGATGTGGAAGTTAACAATTTTTCTCTTTCTTCAATAAAATTCCATTTGAATGGGATTGAGATTTACCTTCTCCCCATTTTTTTTTGGGGGGGGGGGTGTCAAACACAATAAGGTTCTCACTGTGGCGACAGAAGTATTATACAGCAGGTGTCTCCAAGTTAGTTAACCTTAAAGTTGGTAGCCTTAAGACCTGTGGACTTCAGCTCCCATGCTGGTTGAGGAATTCTGGGAGTTGAAGTCCAGAAGTCTTAAAGCTGCCAACTTTGGAGACACCTGCTGTAGAGTATGGGAAGGGGAAACTTGAGGTTACCTAGGTCAATTCACACTGCAGCGTAAAATGTTGCTCTTGCCTCCCAGATGGCTATATAATTTCTGCTTAAATATATTAGCACAGAAGGGCCCATTGCTTCCTGCTATAGTCCTTTCCATCAACAATTAGAAGATACTCCTAAAGTTCAACTCAAGTCTATTTCCTTTGCTTGCAACTTGACTGCAGCCCTATTGGTGCCCGATGATATAACTTTCAGTTCAGGCTGTAATTATATAACTTTCCTTAATCTGGTTCCCTCTAGCTACTGGACTACAACCCCCAGAATTCCTAGTATTCTGTCAAAGAGCAAATTTAGCATCAGAAGGACACAACAGATTTTTCTGCTCTTCAACAGGTTGAGGGGACGAATACAAACATGTCACATTTCTTAGGAGATATTTTCATATTTTTACCACATGCTATGCAAACCTAATAAAGCACAGGCATTTTTTATAAGTCATGTTTTCTTAAGAAGTGTTGCTCTTAATCTCCTGCCCTGATCTGTATAACATTTCAAACAGATTGGTGGAAAAAAATCTGGTGCAGAAGGCAGAGATGTTTGGAGGAATTTTGAGGCCATATCTTCAATGTTATGAAGAGATGTCCGGAATGGAGGCAATAATATAAGGATTAAATTTGCTAATGTTTATTTATTTGCTGCAATCAAGAGATTCCTGATTACATTAGTTTTTTTTTTTAGTTTTTTTTTAATATTTGTATGTACTTTATCCCCAGTGTTCCTAAATGTTATGAGCAGACTAGCATCCGAACCAGGGGTGAAATGTTCACGGTTTGGACCGGATCGGCCAATCCAGTAGTGATGGTGGCAGGTGGTTTGGAGAACTGGTAGCAAAAATCCCTGCCCCCCCCCCCCGGCCGCCCATGCCCACCCAATCGCCTGGTCACCCGCTTGCCACTTCTTTTTAAAAATGCTTTTAAAAGGTTAAAAAAAGACTCTGATGATCACAGCTGAGCTGCCTGATTGTCAGAGCCTTTTTTTTTTACTTTTAAAAGCATTTTTTACAACCTATTCAGCCGCGGCACAGCTGCGCGGCACAGCTGATCACCTCCAGCGCACTGTTCTACTTATCCCATGCCTCCTTTTAGTGTGTACTGCATGCGCCAGCACACCTTACATTTGTTGCATGAGTGCACACTGCGCATCCGTGCATGCTGCGTATATGCGCAGCACGCATGCGCAGCCAGAAAAGTGGTAGTAAACCAGTTCAGATTTCACCACTGATCTGAACCACTTAGTAGCCTAAACCAGAGGTCTCTAAACTTGGCAACTTTAAGACTTGTGGACTTTAATTGCAAGAATTCCCCAGCCAGTATGAGATCAGATTTGGAGACCCCTGATCTAAACTTTAGGATTTCTCTTCACAGCTGTTATCACCAAGTTCTTCAGCCAGCAGAAATACTTGCAAGGAAAATATTTGTTCTCTCTGCTGGTGCTCTCTATCCTGCCCCAGGCAGAAGGCCAGCTGAAGTTTCTGCCCCTATTTATAAAGGACATATGAATGATAAAGATTGATGGATTCTTTCAACTTGGTTTCTCTTTCTTTCTACTAAATATCACCAATTGATTAAAAAAAATGAAATAAATGAAATCAACCAGGCATCAATCACTCCTTCACGTGGGTTGAACTGCTGCAAAGAAACTTTTTGACACCTGGCTAGGCTATCAGGTCAAAACTCACTCTTGTTTGATCCAAGTGTTTTGCAAGGAAGCATCTCAAGAGTTCTTGACTATTGGAATAACATTAAACACATCTCATAAGAGCCTGATATTTAGTTGATAGTTGGACTTCTTTAGACTATGTAGCAAAGATTTGCATAAAATTAGAATGGGTTTTGAAAGATGGCAAGGGAACAAAGTTGGGAAAGCCACTATTTTGTGTCCCTCACCAACTTTAAGACCACTCATTCTTTATCATTGAAAGGAATCCACTTACTGAACCTCTTGGAACCTCATCCATTCATTTTCAAATCCTCATTTAAAATTGCATTCTAGCTCTTTAGCACGGAGGCTGATGATATAATTATGCAATGACAATCAGATCTTAATCTGATATGGCATGTGACGCTACCTATATCAGAACTACCAGTTCAAGCCAGTCTGTCATGAATTCTAGGGGAAGGGTGGATGATGCTGGGGAAAAATGAAACAGATCAAAAGAAGCATACCTCTCAGAGATCTGTCTTCAAGGTAGAAGAATGCAGCTGAAGGAATGACTGTTTGGGTGATGGAGGTGGAGGGAACCAGCAATGGGAAGGGATTTGGGTTTGTTGTGGCTTTGTTTTATTGTAATCCATTTGACCTTTAGTAAACTACACCTTAAAGTGTGTATAGTCAAGGCTATGGTTTTCCCAGTTGCAATGTATGGCTGTGAAAGTTGGACCATAAGAAAGGCTAAGCGCCAAAGAATTGAGGCCTTTGAACTCTGGTGCTGGAGAAGACTCCTGCGAGTCCATTGGAGACTGCAAGGTGATCAAACAGGTCAGTCCTAGAGGAGATCAACCCTGACTGCTCTTTAGAAGGCCAGACCCTGAAGATGAAACTCAAATACTTTGGCCACATAATGAGAAGGAGGGACTCACAGGAGAAGAGCCTAATGCTGGGAAAGATTGAGGGCAAAAGAAGAAGGGGAGGACAGAGAATGAGGTGGCTGGATGGAGTCACTGAAGCAGTAGGCTTGAGCTTAAATAGATTCCAGAGGATGGTAGAGGATAGGAAGGCCTGGAGAAACATTGTCCATGGGTTCGCGATGGGTCGGACACGACTTTGGACACCTTTCTCAACAAATGGAGCCAAGGGTCATTCTTACTTATTGTAAAGATACAAGTTGAGGCAGGACCGGCAATTTAAGTCACTCGTATTGGCTCAGTTAGACTGGGATAGGGGGTATCATTCACAAGGTTGTTGGAATATTGTAATAAGTTCTGAACTAATTCTGAGGTTAAATACAAATTTTGTCTGAAGAAATGTGGTGTCCTGTAGATATTTTGAGATATCTACAGGATGAGGCAATATCAAATGTGCAAAGATGCAAATATGCATCTTAAGGGTTTTTTTTCCTTCCCAATAGTAACATGATAGGGAACTTATGGCATGCGTGCCAAAGGTGGCACACATGCCATAAGTTCAGCTCCGGCCTGATTTTCAGGCCTTCTGGGCCCACTAGTAAGGACACAGGCTACTAGGCTTCCTGCCTCCAGAGGGCCTGGGTGGTGGTGGTGGCGAAGGCCTGTTTTTCTCTCTCACCTGGCTCCAGATCCTCTCTATGATTCTGGGGAGGGCAAAAACGGCCTTTCCCACCCCCGGAGGCCCTCTGGAGGCAAGAAACTGCCCGTTTGCCAACTTCTGGTTAAACAGGAAATGACATTTTTTGCTGTCCCCAGCCTCCAGAGACTCATAGAGAGGCTCTGGAGCCAGGTGAGAGAGAAAAACAGGCCTACCCAGCCATCATGTGCCAGGAGCGGGGGGGATGGGGTTATGTGCACATGTGTGGGGGCGGGGCGCATAGAATTATGGGTGTGGACATGTGCATGCGTGACCCAACCCCCACCCTCCACCTCCTGGCATGAGAGGGCAAAAAGGTTAGCCATTACTGCAATAGTATGAATTAATTTATCTTATTCCTTTCATTTTCCCTTATTTAAATTCTTGAATTTATGTATATGACCAAAGTTATATATGCATTTTATTACCTTTTAGAACATGCTTTCCAGTACAAATTCTCTTGAATGTAGGCAGTATTTACTGCAAAATAGAAAGCAAATATATTAACATGAATTCAAATATTTGGCTAGTAAGATGCAGGATGTAATTACATTTCCTTGATTGCACTTATGCTTGGGAAGGAACCCATACTTAAATCAGGAAAAAATAGTTTTCAAAGGTGTTTTCATGGTTCTGGGAGAAAGTAACTTACCTTCTATAAATAAAATTAACTTTGCTCCCTTAAAATATATCCACAGTTTTATATATTCCACCTCTATTCCTATAATTACAAGCAACCACGGCAAAGCACCATATCATTAAATTAATTCTTTGAGGTTCATGCATCTTGGAGGTTTTTCTTAATTTTTTTAACCAGAGATATATAAATGTTTTCAGGACAAAATATTTTTAAAAAGACCTGGTAACTTTTAATCTTTGATACCCTCCACCCCTTTCCTTGTATTAAGACAAGCTGAAATAGAGGTGGGCAGATTAATTTTCATTGGGGGTTGCATTTTTTTTTTCCAGAAAGTGATCTAAAGAAGTCTGGATTGCAAATAATTAGGCTCCACAAGTTCCATCGTTTATGGCCTTAATTGGTTAGCTTGCAGGATGGCAAATCAGTAATTATAGCTTTGGATAAATTCCCCCCCTCCCCAGCTTTTCCATCTCTTCAGTGGGTAATAATCAAGAAGAATCTATCTCATATAAATGGATCATGAGATTATAAATATAAGGCATTTAAGGCATCTTTGTAAACCTGCAATACCGAATGGTATATTTGACAATTCGTCTGTGAGGCTGCTGTGAACACTTTCTGAATTCAGTCAGAAGATAATAAAAGTTGGGAATTCGCTGATATGACTGAAAATTGAATTGACAAAATACACATTGATGATTTTTTTTTTAAGTATTGCAGTTCTGCTGCATATGGTAAATTAAGCTGTTTCAAATTCCTGTTTGTCATCCTTGGAATTAGGCAATCTGTAAATTAATAGATTGGTTAGTGATGAGTTTTTTTAATAAGGAAAAGGCATTGGTTTAATTGGCTTTTAATTTCTTCTTCTTTTCCCTCCCTACACACACAGACAGCAGCCAGGTGTTAGAGACAAAGCAAAGCTGCAGTGACTTGGTCTATAAAAGGGGTCAGATGCAGCTGCCAATAAGAAGTTCTTAATAGCTTTTAAAAGTATTAAAAATACTCTGGTGGCTCAACAGACTAATGCAGTCTGTTATTAACAGCAGCTGCTTGCAATTACTGCAGATTCAAGTCCCACCAGGCCCGAGGTTGACTCAGCCTTCCATCCTTTATAAGGTAGGTAAAATGAGGACCCAGATTGTTGGGGGCAATAAGTTGATTTTGTATATAATATACAAATGGATGAAGACTATTGCTTGACATAGTGTAAGCCGCCCTGAGTCTTCGGAGAAGGGCAGGATATAAATGCAAATTTAAAAAAAAAAGTATTGCTGTGGAAGATCTGTGCCAAAGAGGACAGTTGGTTTGACTTGTCTTCAAGTATTCAAAAGTCTTTAAGGATGCAACAATTTGTATTTATTATAATTCCAACTCTTCTCAGACTTGCTCATGCCCCCCCCCCCATCAGTGAGGGGGTTTCTAAATGACATTCTTTTTCACAAGGAGGAAGGCAAAGAAAACATTTTGCAGGAAAGTAAATTCAACCAATACTCAAACGGAAGCTGGGTTCTGACACTAGAAAATACTGTTCTTATCTTCACATGTATTACTATACCTGTATCTGCCTTGAAATACACACACATAGACAGACAGACAGACAAACCAGGTTCAAAGAGAGTAATACTAAAATACAGCAATCTCAAATCACCATAGAGGAGAAACTCTGCCAGATTTGCTAAATTATTCCTTCCAAGGCATACTCTTGGCTGTTACTGTATATTCAACTAAAATTCTCTAAAATAATATATAGATTATTTTTTTCACACCCTGATGGCCTGCAATTTGTTCCAAATGGCACAGGAGTATATTTTATTGAGCAGAGTCTCTTGAATCTCCTTAAGTCAGGGAAACAAATAATGTACTTGAGCACTGTGAAAATCTAACTGAGAACGCACAGCTTTGACACATACTTCAAATTGCTACCAGCCGCTGCATCTTGTCACCTATAGTATGCTACTATACATTTATAGTGGCAGCTATTTTTAGCCTCCTGTGCCATTCAAACAAAATTTGGAAGAATTAGAGGCAACAGGGAGATATGGATTGACAGCCAATTTGATCCAATGGTTAAGGCACCAGGCTAGCAACCAGAAGAATGTGAGTAGACCCACTTAGGCATGAAAACTAACTGGGTGATCTTGGGCCAGTTGCTCACCCTTGGCCTCACAGGGTTGTTGTTTGTGGGAAATGGGAGGAGAAGGGGTACTGGATATACCTCTTGAGTTCACCACCTTGAGTTATTTATAAAAATAATAAAGGTGGGAAACAAATACATGGATATGTGAAAATGTCATGATTTGTTCAAGAGTCGTGTTTCCTGCACCATGAAACAGTAATTACATTCATGTAGATCTTTATCACTGTTATAGAAATATGCAGTGGTGGTAATTCTCACGGTTAATTCTTTACATTGATTAAACAGTTCAATGTAAAACAAAAGCCCAAACTTTGAGTGGGAAAAACAGTTCTATTGTTTCAAAGTAGTCCAATAGAAGATGTGTATCTGACTTCCATGTTTGAGCAAACTTAGCTAATATATACTGTATAATGTATAATAATTTTCTTAAAGACAAACTGCAGTTGAAAGGACAGGCTCTATTCCACCTCAGGAAAGCTCCTGCAACCTGCTAGGCAACAAATGGGACCGAAGCTGGGAGAAAAATGTCTGACTAATCACTGGAATGAAAAGAGATTTTTTTTCAAGCCCAGAAAGGCGGCTTTTTAAAATTGTTGAGTAGGTCATTTAAATTGGCATTCTGTTTTCAAAAATTAAATTAGTGGCTTTATCTGCTGACAAATCGGGGATGAATCTTCTATAAAAGTTGGTAAACCCTAGAAAAAGTTTAAGATCTTTATCATTTTTTGAAATTTGTCATACAATTATGGATTGAATTTTTGCACAATCCAATGGCATGTTTCTTGTACAGATTTCAGTGTCCCACCTTATTCCGTGCATTTCACTGTCTCAGAACTAAGTTCCCATTTCTCCTCTTTTCACAGTTCATTCATTCTTTCCCATGGCCATCTCTACATTTCTTTATAGATACCCCAAAGAGTTTAATGGAGGAAAATGAAAAGCAGAAACATTTTCCCCAACTTAGTGTAGATGTGATAAAACATGTATGTGCTGTAGACCAGAGGTGGTATTCAACAGATTCTGACCAGTTCTGGAGAACCAGTAGCGGAAATTTTGAGTAGTTCAGAGAACCAGTAAATACCACCTCTGACTGGCCCCGCCCCAATTTATTCTCTGCCTCCCGAGTCCTAGCTGATTGGGAGGAAATGGGGATTTTGCAGTAACCTTCCCCTGGAGTGGGGAGGGAATGGAGATTTTGTAGTATCCTTCCCTTCCATGCATACCAAGCCACGCCCACCAAGCCATGCCCGCAGAACTGGTAGTAAAAAAATTTGAATCATTCTTGGCCTGACTGGAATGTAGTAAATAGTGTTCTGAAAATCAAAATGTCAGCTACAGGTAAATAACTACCTACTTATCTTGTTCATGAATCCAAACCATACAGGAGCTCATTGTACTAATTAAGCCATAGTATCATGGTTCCGAGTAATGGGCCCAATCAGTTCAGGATTCTGAGGCTGTGGGTTTTCTCAAAGGTCACGTTAACCAACAAATTTAGATGGCAGGCTGCTCAGCTACTCCCTCCGGCCATTACGTGCTCTCGTTGCGACGACCTTGATTCCCAGGGGTCTTATCACTGTTATGACTTACGGGACCGCCTGCTGTTACCTCATGCCTCCCACCGACCCGTGCGCTCACACAGAGAGGGCCTTCTCAGGGTGCTGTCCGCCAAACAATGTCAGCTGGCGGCCCACAGGGGCAGGGCCTTCTCTGTTGGAGCTCCTATGCTCTGGAACAAACTTCCCCCTGGTTTACGTCAAGTGCCTGATCTTCGGACTTTTTGCCGTGAGCTGAAAACGCACCTATTTATTCAAGCGGGACTGGCCTAAAAGTTTTATTAAATTTTAATTGGGGTAATTTATATTTTAAGGTTTGTTAAATTACTTTTAAATTCTGGCCACCTTGTAATATGTTTTGTTTTAATCTTGTTTTAATGTGTATATTGTGGATTTTTTATATGGCTGTACACCGCCCTGAGTCCTTCGGGAGAAGGGCGGTATAAAAATCGAATAAAATAAAATAAATAAATAAATAAATAAAAAATAAATGACTGATACCTGGGAGGAAATTATCCCACATCCCATAGTTCCCCCTCCCCCCATATATATGGCAACTAAGAAACAAAGTAAAAAGAATATGGCTTCAGCTAAAGTCATTTTGAGAGTTGAAACATAGAGCATTACTTTGCATTCAAATATAGTGTACCGTATCAAAGGATGATAAGTGTTCCTGTCCTGCTTCCATCTGAATCAATTCTCAAGTCTACTTTAGAGAAAGTGCATGAAGATGATTCAGCAGATATGAAATAAGAAGCAGTGGGTAATGATTCTAGTGGTCCAGAGTTTAGTAATCTATCATCACAAAGAAAAGGGTTTAAAGCAGTGGTGAAATTCTTTTTTTTTTTACTACTGGTTCTGTGGACATGGCTTGGTGAGGGTGGTGTGGCTTGGTGAGGGTGGCAGGGGAAGGATACTGTAAATCTCCATTCCCTCTCCACCCCTGAAGGAAGGATATTGTAAAATCTCCATTTCCACCCCACTCTGGGGCTAACCAGAGGTGGTATTTGCCAGTTCTCTGAACTACTCAACATTTCTGCTACCGGTTCTCTAGAACCTGTCAGAACCTGCTGAATTTCACCCCCTGGTTTAAAGGAGGAAAGGGGGCTGCTGGATCTCATGGGGAGGGTATTACATAGGGCAGAGTTGTGCTTCCTAGGTTACACCAGATGACAACATTTAAGGAAAAGGACCAGGATGTAGACAGCAGAGAGAATGGCCTTGCAGGACAAAGAGGAAGAGATGCTAACAAGGCAATGGTCAGATAAAAAAGGCCCAAGCCAAGGAAATAGCTTGAGAAAACATCTCAGGCAAGCTAGTTTGTGTGAAGATAAATAGAAGAAGAAGGGATATTCAGATTTGTAAGATTCGATTAATGTAACCTTACATAATGCTAATCTAACATTATATAATATTATAATAAAAGTAAAAAAGTTAAAATGAAATGATGAGAGACATGAATTCTGAGGTATTCCATATTTCAGGTGTCTTCATTATTCCTGAATCTTGCTGCATTATCACATTATTGGTTTTCTTTCCCTATTTCTATATTTTATGCATAATTCTAATCCCATTCTAAAGAAGTTAGTAACATCTGTAATTTCATGTGTAATCCCAGTTTCCCTGATACCTGTTTTGAAAGCTGCTTAAAATAGCTTTTATTTTTCACATTTGTTTGAGATGACAGATTTTTTTTCCTGCTTGTTCAGTGTTAAATGCTGTATACAATTTTCTTATATGTGAACGGGCGTACCTTTTAATTACCGCAACAAGCCTATCACTAAGGATCACTATGCTGCACTATATTGTACTATAGCCATACTACAGAGTGGACCTATTGCTCTATTGCCTGTTAGCACAATCTTTACATTATCTTATAGAACACAATTTTATTTATTTGTTTGTTTGTTTAGTCATGTTTATGTAGTGTATATTGGAGGTGGCACTGGTGACCCTTTGAGAGCTGTATGCTGTATTCATTTTAATGTATGCCTATTACTATACATTCAAAGTGACAAAGTTAGTCTAGTCTAATCTAGTCTAGTCTAGTCTACTCTGCTCTGCTCTGCTCTGCTCTATTCTACTCTACTCTATAACCTCTAGGCCTTATCTATGACTTTGTCAATTAATCTATTAAACCTTTTTCAGTAATCCATATTTGTATATTGGTTTTTAATATAGAAGGAATTTCTAGCTTCCCAATTGTTATTGTATTATTATGTCCACCATTTGCAGGCACTTTATTTATTTATTTATTTATTTATTTATTTATTTATTTATTTATTTATTTATTTATTTATTTGATTTCTATACCGCCCTTCTCCCGAAGGACTCAGGGCGGTGTACAGGCAAGAATAAAACAGACGGTACAATATACAAATTTAAAATGCAGTTAAAAAACTTATTTTAAAATTGGCCTGAGAAGTAAAATATATAATAAGCTAAAAAACCCCATTTAAAATTAATTTCTAAGAATTTAAAAATTTGTTAAAATCAATTTAAGCCAGCCCAGCGAATAAAAGATGTGTCTTCAGTTCGCGACGGAATGTCCAAGGTCAGGTATTTGGCGAAACCCGGGGAAGTTCGTTCCAGAGGGTGGAGCCCCACAGAGAAGGACCTTCCTGGGGCCGCCAGCCGACATTGCTTGGCGGACGGCACCCTGAGAAGTCCCTCTCTGTGAGAGCGTACGGGTCGGTGGGAGGCATGTGGTAACAGCAGGCGGTCCCGTAAGTACCCAGGCCCTAAGCCATGGAGCGCTTTAAAGGTAGTAACCAACACCTTAAAGTGCACTCGAAAGGCCACAGGTAGCCAGTGCAGTCTGCGCAGGAGCGGTGTTATATGGGAGCTATGCGGAGCTCCTTCTATCACCCGCGCAGCTGCATTCTGGACTAACTGAAGCCTCCGAGTGCACTTCAAGGGGAGCCCCATGTAGAGAGCATTACAATAATCCAAGCGAGAGGTAACGAGCGCATGAGTGACCGTGCACAAGGCATCCCGATCAAGGAAGGGGCGCAACTGCCGAACCAGGCGAACCTGGTGGAAGGCCCCCCCTGGAGACGGCCGTCAAATTTATTTATTTATTTTTATTTATTTTATTTGATTTTTATACCGCCCTTCTCCCGAAGGACTCAGGGCGGTGTACAGGCATAATAAAAAACCGACAATACAATATACAGATTTAAAATACGATTTAAAAAACTTATTTAAATTAGCCCAGTGATTAAAATTTACCATACTAAAACCCCGTTTAAAATTAATAAATTTAACATTAAAATCCCGATTTAAGCCAGCCCGCTGGATAAAAAGATGAGTCTTGAGTTCGCGACGAAATGTCCAAGGTCAGGTATTTGGCGAAACCCGGGGAAGTTCGTTCCAGAGTGTGGAGCCCCACAGAGAAGGCCCTTCCTGGGGCCGCCAGCCGACCTTGTTTGGCGGACGGCACCCTGAGAAGTCCCTCTCTGTGGGAGCGTACGGGTCGGTGGGAGGCGTATGGTAACAGCAGGCGGTGCCGTAAGTACCCAGGTCCTAAGCCATGGAGCGCTTTAAAGGTCATAACCAACACCATAAAGTGCACCCGGAAGGCCACAGGCAGCCAGTGCAGTCTGCGCAGGAGCGGTGTTACATGGGAGCCACGTAGCTCCTCTATCACCCGCAGCTGCATTCTGACTAACTGAAGCCTCCGAGCGCACTTCAGGGGGAGCCCCATGTAGAGAGCATTACAATAATCCAAGCGAGAGGTAACGAGCGCATGAGTGACTGTGCATAAGGCATCCCGATCAAGGAAGGGGCGCAACTGCCGAACCAGGCGAACCTGGTGGAAGGCCCTCCTGGAGACGGCCATCAAATGATCTTCAAACGACAGCCGATCATCCAGGAGGACACCCAAGTTGCGCACCCTATCCTTTGGGGCCAGTAACTCGCCTCCAACAGCCAGCCGCGGCTGCAGCTGACTGAATCGGGGTGCCGGCATCCACAGCCACTCCGTCTTGGAGGGATTAAGCTTGAGCCTGTTTCTCCCCATCCAGACCCGTACAGCTTCCAAACACCGGGACAGCACTTCAACAACTTCATTGGGGTGGTCCGGGGTGGAAAAGTACAGCTGGGTGTCGTCAGCGTACTGCTGGTATCTCACCCCGAAACCACTGATGATCTCACCCAACGGCTTCATGTAGATGTTGAACAGCAGGGGCGAGAGAATCGACCCCTGTGGGACCCCACAAGTGAGGCCCCTCGCGGTCGACCTCTGCCCCCCTGTCAACACCATCTGCGACCGGTCAGAGAGATAGGAGGAGAACCACCGATACACGGTGCCTCCCACTCCCAATCCCCCCAACCGGCGCAGCAGGATACCATGGTCGATGGTATCAAAAGCCGCTGAGAGATCTAATAGGACCAGGGCAGAGGAATAGCCCATGTCCCTGGCCCTCCAGAGATCATCCACCAATGCGACAAAAGCTGTCTCCGTGCTGTTCCCGGGTCGGAAGCCGGACTGGATCGGGTCTAGATAGATGGCTTCATCCAGGTATTGGGGTAGCTGTCGCGCCACAGCACTCTCTACAACCTTCGCAACAAAGCGAAGGTTGGAGACTGGACGATAATTACCCAAAATAGCTGGGTCCAGGGAGGGCTTCTTGAGGAGAGGTCTCACCACCGCCTCTTTCAAGGCGGCAGGGAAAACCCCTTCCAACAAATAATCTCCTGGAGCCAGCCTCGTGTCACCTCCTGAGTGGCCAATACCAGCCAGGAAGGACACGGGTCCAGTAAACATGTAGTGGCGTGAAGTCTCCCCAACAACCTGTCCACGTCCTCGGGAGCCACAAGGTCAAACTCATCCCAAATGGACTCAACAAGACGTGTCTCCTCTCCCTTGCTTGGATCATCCCAATTTCGGTCCAGACCATCCCAGAGCTGAGCGATTTTATCGTATAGATAACCACTAAACTCCTCAGCACGTCCCTGCAACGGGTCATCCCGCACCTCCTGATGAAGGAGGGAGTGGGTCACCCGAAACAGGGCGGCCGGGCGGTTATCTGCCGACGCAATGAGGGTGGAGGCATATGAGCGCCTCGCCTCCCTCATTGCCACTAGGTAGGTCCTAGAATAGGACCTAACTAGTGTCCGATCAGCTTTGGAACGGCTGGACCTCCAGGTGCTCTCTAGACGTCTTCTCCGGCGTTTCATCTCCCTCAGCCCCTCGGAGAACCAAGGGGCCAAACGAGATCTGCGCCAGGTCAGAGGTCGCAAAGGCACGACACGGTCCAAGGCCCCAGCTGCGGCCCGCTCCCAGGCCGCAACTAGTTCCTCAGTCGTGCCGTGGGCCAGATCCTCAGGGAATGGCCCAAGCTCCATCCGGAACCTCTCAGGGTCCATCAGGCGCCTGGGACGGAACCACCGTATAGGTTCCGTCTCCCTGCGATGGTGGATGGCGGTTCGGAAGTCTAGTCGAAGGAGAAAATGATCGGACCATGACATCGGTTCTGTTACTAAATCATCTAATTCCAGATCATTTAACCACTGACCAGAGATATAAATCAGGTCCAGTGTGCCTCCCCCCATGTGCGTGGGGCCATCATTTACCCGAATCAGGTCCAAAGCCGTCATGGAAGTTTGAACTCCCGAGCTGCAGTCGATAGCAAGCCAGCCGATGGCAGTTGAAATCCCCCATGCCTATAAGTCTGGGGTCCCAACCGCCACAGAGGCAAGTACCCCCAACAGCTCGGGCAGGGCTGTGGTCACGCAGCAAGGAGCCAGGTACGCGATCAACAAGCCCAACTGATTCCTATGGCCCCACCTCACATAGAGGGATTCACAACCGCAATCTGAGGAACAGTGGCCTCGGCTCTAGATCTTCCTTAATGACAACCGCCACCCCCACCCCTACCTTGGGCCTCGGCTGATGAAATGCTCGGAAACCTGGAGGCACAGCTCAACGAGGGAAGCCCTCTGGACCCAACCAGGTCTCCGTAATGCCCATAAGGTCCGCGGACTCCCCTGAATAAGATCGCAAATCAGGGGCTTTATTAGCCACGGACCGGCATTACATAACATCAACCAAGATCCAGGCTCTGAGGATCATGGCGCCTGAGGAACGGGTAGGACTGAGGGGCCGGAGCACGTGATCGCCGTCAAACATCGAGCACGTGCTCCCAACACTCAATACGCCCCCCCCTCCGCCATATCTGCCTCTCCCACTTACCGTACAGATTGGACAGCCCTCTAGTCCTGGAACAGAACCTCCCCTGCCTTCAGACCAGATGTAACAATGTCGCGAACAAGCACAGGGCTGGATCCTCCCCAACGGGTTCTCTCCCCTACCCACAAATCCTCCCCCTCCCAACCCTTAAAATCCCCATTAAAACTCCCTTAAAAATCTATTAAAACAACTAATTAAAAAACCCCTAAGCCTCCTATTTTTCGCATGCCACCTCTCGGGACTCCAAAGCCCGTCCTCAAGGTGGGCCCTCGATAATCTGGAGGGCCAAACCCGCGAGAGAGGGGCATCTCGCAGGGCAAGTAGGTCAGCCGCAGTAAATGTTCGCATCACTGAGAAGGTCCGGCAAAAGGCCCATCCTGGGCTGGTCAAGATGATAGCAGATGACAAAGCAGATGGTAAAGTGACCATGACCAGTCTGTCCTGATGGGAAACAGTTAGAGGTAATCCATGTGCGGTAGATGACCAAACTGCTGACTCAGTCAATTCACCACCCCATACAAGCAACCAGGGGTGGACTATGGAAGAAGGGGGGGAGGAACGATGATAAAGATGTTATTTAAAGATGTTAAATAATGGAGGGGTATCTGTTGGGCCCGTTGATCTTTAATCAATGGAGAGCACTGATGCGAAATATATCATCTGAAGAATCACAGGTTCGTCAAATTTCTGACATATGCTATTAGACCTATCTTTTTCACTAGGACCATTGCTGGTGTAATCACCTTCACAAAGAAGACCAAACATAGAAAATTATGTCCTTCTGCTTGGTATTTTCTTTTTCTGTGTCTTTAGCATTGTGGGAATTCAACAAAGGTGCTCTGTATTTTTGGATAAGTCCTCTTTCTTTCCTAAAGCCCAGTCAATACCTGTAAAATAAATGTTTGACTTTATTCATGCATAAAATTTATTTATAACTTTAAAAAAAAAGAAAAGATTCTGCAGGACCTCAATTTCAAGCGAGCTTCTTTTGGATACAATTCTCCTCTAAAAATATGCTGATTCTGCCTTTCCATAAATACCATAAACAATGTTCCCTTATCAAAAGAGCCAAACCATCATGAACTCAAAAGGAATGCTGAAAAGTTGCAAACGTATATTTGGATGGAATTCCTACTTGGAAACCCCAATGGTTATAATTTTCATTTTAAAATGGAGTGTGAAACCACTACAGAATTGAGGTCTCCCACCAATAGTATCCATTTCTTGCTTTTCACAAATGTATCACCCGTGTTTGCCAGTTAAGTGCATTATTACTCACCAAGGAGCACTTTTCATGAGGTTTTCCATTTTTGAAAGAAAGATAAAACTATTTCTGAGACACCAAAAAAAAAAAAAAAGTCGGAGGGAAGCCTTGTGGTTAGGATCTTTGAGTAAGGATTCAGTCCAGTATATGGCATTAGCTAATTGGAAGCGTGCAGTGGTGGCACAGGTTCACTTGACACGGGAATATCGAGTGTTAGCACAAGTTCCTGCAGCTGTGAGTCATTATTTCCAGTGGCAGTTCAAAACCATTGAGGATTCTCTAAGGAAATGGTGGGGAAAGTTGTGGCAGGTATAATATTAACCCTTGCTACTGCTCTTCCGACATTTTTTCCACTGAAGGCCAAACTCAGATTGCTTGAATGCCTGACGGGCTGGAAAAAGAAAGATAATAATAAGAATAATAATAAACTTTGAAAAAGAGCAAAGAAGGAAAAAAATAATCTCAACCTGGGAAGCTTTTAAACCAATACAGAAGTTTGTGTAGGAGATGACCAGGCTGAGCCCGAAGGCGGGGTCAAACACATCATCAGTTTGGAGTCTTTGTAATCTCCTATAATCTATGTCCAGCTCCCCTTGAAGTCCATTGACTGTTATCTGGCACCAATTCACCTTGACTGCTAGATGTTTGGATTGTTCTGTATATTATAATACTTTTGAACTCTATCCTGGTTCCTGACTTCTGGTATCTGACAGTTAACATAGCTAGTTGAATAGCTTAATGCAGGTTGAATGTATAATTGAGGGGTTGGCAGATTCAAAAGTGCAGCAGTTTTCCAAAGCTTCTCACCTCTAGGGAATTATTTCCAGCACAGTGTTCTAACTAACTGATGTAGACAAGCTGCATCTGCCCATGGGGTCCATAGTGAATCGGACCTTTACAAATACAAAGATATATGCAACCAAATAAAAATTGAATGCACCAATTACCACACCAAGCAAGAAGACCTTCTGTGCACAAATTCGTGCCTTTTATAATTCTGTGAACAACAAACTTAATGACTCAAGATCCATCCCACCACTAAAAGAATCTAACAGCAAAGAAAATAATGATGAAACAGTTAAAGCAAACCTCTTTAACACATTCTTCGGATCAGTCTTTGTTAACAGTAATGGTTCATACCCAACATTCCCCAACCGCACCAACAACGACCTAACACATATAGATTTCACTGAAGAAAATATTGAAAAAGCTCTTCGCAAACTGAAACCATCCCTATCTATAGGACCTGATGGACTATGTGCATACTTCTTAAAAAAGCTTTCCACTAGTATAGCAGAACCCCTAAGCATAATCTTTGGAAAAGCCTTCACGACCAGTTTCCTTCCCAAACTTTGGTCACTAGCCACGGTCATCCCTGTTTTCAAAAAAGGAGACCCCAGCTTAGTTGAAAATTACAGACCAATCTCTCCATGCTGCATCACCTGTAAAGTTATGGAATCTATCATCAACCAATCCATTATCCTCCACCTAGAAACAAACAATTTAGTCTCTAATAAACAATTTGGTTTCAGAAAAAAATTATCATGTAACTTACAATTTCTTCACTGCAAAAACATATGGACTACAAATCTTGATCAAGGCAAAGCAATAGATGCAATTTACTTAGACTTCTGTAAAGCTTTTGACTCAGTAGTACATGACAAACTTCTCCTAAAACTAAAATCCTACGGCATCTCTGGACCCCTCCACAATTGGATAATAGTGTTCCTGTCAAACAGACAACATGTGGTCAAAATAGGCAGTGCCCTATCAAATCCTGTTCCTGTCAATAGTGGCATTCCCCAAGGCAGTGTTCTTGGATCAACACTCTTCATATTATACATTAATGATCTCTGTGACCATATTAAAAGTAATTGTGTTCTTTTCACTGACGATGTCAAACTATTTAACACTACCAACAATACAGCTACCCTTCAAAAAGACCTTGACTTTGTGTCAGAATGGTCAAAAACTTGGCAACTCCAAATCTCAAATGCTCTGTCTTACACATTGGAAAAAAGTATCTAAACACTAAATACAAACGCGATGGACATTACCTTACAGATGACCCCCACCCTGTTAAAGACCTTGGAGTTTTCATATCCAATGATCTAAGTGCCAAAGCCTACTACAACTACATTGGAAAAAAGGCTTTAAGAGTTGTAAACCTAATCTTATGTAGCTTCTTCTCCAGAAACACTACACTACTAACCAGAGCTTATAAAACATTTGCTAGACCAATTCTTGAATATAGCTCGCTTGTCTGGAACCCATACCATATTTCAGACATCAATACAATTGAACGTGTCCAGAAATATTTTACAAGAAGAGTTCTCCACTCCTCTGAATACAACAAAATACCTTATGCCACCAAACTTGAAATCTTGGGTTTAGAAAACTTAGAACTCTGCCACCTTTGACAGGACCTGTGTTTAACTCATAGAATCATCTATTGCAATGTCCTTCCTGTTAAAGACTACTTCAGCTTCAATCACAACAATACAAGAGCAAACAATAGATTTAAACTTAATATTAACCGCTTCAATCTTGATTGCAGAAAATATGACTTCTGCAACAGAGTTATTAATACTTGGAACACACTACCTGACTCTGTGGTCTCTTCTCAAAATCCCCAAAGCTTTAACCAAAAACTGTCCACTATTGACCTCACCCCATTCCTAAGAGGTCTGTAAGGGGCGTGCATAAGAGCACAAACGTGCCTACTGTTCCTGTCCTATTGTTTCCTTTCATTATATCCAATTAATATAGTTATTACATACTTATGCTTATATATATGCTTATATATTATATAGTTATTTGCATGCTTATGCTTATATATACTGTTGTGAGAAAATAAATAAATAAAATAAAATAAAAATAAATTGTCACCAATGCTCACAGGAGTATAAAAAAGATGTATGGCATTGTCTACTCAGTTCATGAGACATTTGATATGCTTTCAGAAAAGGTATTTTTCATTACTGGCTATCCATTGCCATTTCCATTATTTAAATAATAGTGTATTTATTTCTCATATTTGTATTGTCCTCCGTTGCTGCCATTGGCTGAAATGGCAAAACTGACTATTTTAATTAAAGAAAAGAACATAAGTACTTTTTTTTCCACATGGAGACCCCTTCTGAACTTCGTGCTTGAAATGGAAAAGAATGAAACTTTGATTTTGGGTTTTATTGAATAGATTGATAAATCTTTATAGAAATGGCTTGTTCATATTATTATGAAAAAGCAGAAAGTTGTGATTTGATGTGAGTGCCTTATTTTACTGCAACAGAGAGTCAGAATTCAATGCTTCTTTTTCTTTTCCTTTTATTCCCTCTTATCCTTCCTTACCTCTCTTCCCCCTTTCCTCCCCACTGCTCTTCTTGCATTTGTATTTTGTATTTTACAATATTTTATAACTCAATAAAAATGTTAAACTGCCCTCCATCTCATTTATAGTGACTCTAAACGTTGTGCATAATAAAACACAATACATTAAAAACATTAAAGCCATGATTTAAATTAAAATAAAGAACAATTAAAATAAAGAACAATTAAAAAAAAGACAAAAAATGGCATACAGAGGGTACATCAGTTAACCATCATACAGCCAACCAGCAAGCTCCGCTTCATCCTGGGATCTACAGGTATAAGCTTTTTGAGAAAAACATGTTCTGAGGATCTTCCAAAAGACCATGGGGTTCGAGCCAGCTTCCCCTGGTGGGAATGATGATGTTGTAAACTAATTTCAGCAATGAAGCGATTGATTATGAATTAATCTGTCAACATGTAAATCCATGATGGGTCTAGTTAGGCTATAATGCCATAACTAAAGACATCTTTAGAGAAATATGGATGCAGATTTGGTATCTGATCCAATCTATACTGAGGGCAAGAAGTACTGTACCTCTGTTTTGATCTGGACCTTATCTGCACACCTCTTGCATTAAAGGCTGCAAGGCGCATTTGGAAGTGGTTGAGATAGAAGTTAACTTTCACCTATAATCAAATAACAGATTTGCACTCTGGGACGATTCCACTTTGAACATACATTGCAAGGCCTCTACTGCTTGATGAGTGACATACGGAGAAAAAGTCAGAGATGGATGAGAACACTCACCACATCTCACCCCTTGCCAGTCAAAGCCTAACCTGATGTTCTGTTGACCTACTGCAGTGTCAGGTGAGGTGAAGGCCAGATCTGATTCCAGGAAGGTGCAGAAAGCCTCTGTAATTTTTGAAGCTGACTTAGTTTAATTCTGAAAGATCAAAGGGGTCAAGGGAAAGCTTCAGGGGACAGAGTTTCTAGAAAAATCAAATGTGATTGCTGGAAACCCATGGAAGAAGAGAACGTAGTGAGATGAGAAAGGTGGCATGGCCCCGTCGAAGCCCAGTTCGGAGCAGGAGGAGGTTGGAACTGGGGCTGTTCAACAGGGATGGCATGTCTCCCTTGGCATGTTTGGAGAGGCCAGGAGCTGAGGAGAATGATGTCCCAGGTCCCTCAGACATTGGGGGAAGTGGTCAACAGAATGGAGAGATGCCTGTCTTCACAGAACAGGGCAGGATTGGCTGCTGATAGGTAGTGGTGCTGATAGGCAGCAAATCTCATCTGATGAGGAACAGCTGCCTCCTCTACTCAATCCAAGGGGATAGAGAGCAGAGCGTAGGAAAACTCAGAGAAGGACTGCAAAGCTACTCGGGAGAAGTTGCCCCACCACTCTTCACAAGGAACACCTGGAATGGAGTGACTTAAGGCAACACCGTGGGAAATCTTTGCCAGGAACAATTGCTTGTTTTGGATTACAATCCTCTGGCTTTGATTTGTGCCTTTTTGCCTTGCTTCGAGGACTGTTTTTCACTTTTGCTGTGAGGACTGTCGTTGATCTTGCCCTTGCTGTGTGGACTGATTTTGCCCTTTGTTTTACCTTCAGAAGCAATTGTCTTTACCTTTTCTTTGCTTTGAGGACTTTGAGGCTGGCTGCCTTAAGCGTAGCATGGGGTAGAGCCTTACTGGTCATTGGACAGCCATTTGTTGAACACTTCTTGAGAGAAATAAGGGGCTCTCTAAAGGCCCATCTTGCCTTGACCACCTGGGTCATAACTTAAGGGTAAGGTAGAGTGAGGTGGTGTAGGGTAGAGTGGGAGTGGGAGTGGAGTGGAGAGTGGAGTGGAGTGGAGTGGAGTGGAGTGGAGTGGAGTGGAGTGGAGTGGAGTGGAGTAGAGTAGAGTAGAGTAGAGTAGAGTAGAGTAGAGTAGAGTAGAGTAGAGTAGAGTAGAGTAGAGTAGAGTAGAGTATGCCTAATTAATTCATGAAAATATTTAAAAACAACAACAACAACCCAAACTATGCTATTATAGTGCTGCAGTGGTAGAAGAAGCTGCGTCTATTTTATATCTTGTTTCTCTATAACAAAACTAAGCAAAATACATTTGACAGCTGAAATAATGACCGAATGGACACACACACACATGTACAGAAATACCGATATGCTGATATATGTGAAGCTGCCAAAGCTTCACATATATCAGCTTTACTATAATTCCTGGCTCTCTTTCTGCCTTTTTCCTGAAGCATGTCATGTCATCAAGAATAGCCTCAAGAATGGCAAGCAACCATCACTGAGCTGAAAAGAATGTAATCATGCTAAGGATTAGGCAAATAAATAACAGACAATCTATTTCCATATCTGTTTTCTGTATTCCTTTAAATTAATTGATGGTGATTTTATAAGTGGAAGGCTTATTTATTTTATTGATCTATTTATTTATTTATTTTAAAGCCGAATGTCCATTGCTATGTTTGATTTGAATTTCATCAACCTCTAGCTATCTTCGCTGTGAGATTTAATTTCTGTCTGGTTAACCCCTCGGGACTATCTTGGCTTAAACTATGTGCTTTTCTGTATATATCAATTTTCTCTTTAATTTCATCCAAGTGCTTTACAACTACTTTTTGTTTCTTTAGTAGCCACCATCAGAGCCATTTTTGTTAAGTGGATTATTATTTCTTATTTAAGTTCAGCCTTCCAAAAGTTTCCCTAGTTTCTCATCTTACTCTAGATGTTATCACAATCATATTTATCCCCTGAATTTTTGTAACTTGCCTTCATAATTTACTTTCCATACTTTACCTGATACTGCAATTCCAATCTTCATTGGGGCACTCAGAGATTTGAATTCAAGAATTGGTTAATCCTCTTTTAATATGTCAAAAGATTCAATTTTGTAAGAGCAACTGAAGATCAAAAACGTAATGTCACACTAATCAACACCATTAATTCACTAGGCACTTGAGGAGGAAAAATTGCCTTGTGAGCTATAGGGGAAACCTGTAAATCATTTTTTGGGAGCGGAGTCCCAGGAACCCCAACTCAAGCAGAGGAATTTGGACAACACACTGTTAAATAGGGTTCTTCTGCCAGGGTATTTCAATTTTGCTGGATTGATCTGTCTAGTTTTGAGATTCTAAAGTAACTTCTATTCCCATCCAGCATTCTACGTGGGGGATGATGATGATTCATTTAATCAGTGATCTAATCAGAGAGCAGTTAACAATCCTTTATGGGAGACATAAACATAAAGGATAGTGTTTTCCTATCCTTTATGGGAGACCCTTTAAAGACTGTTTCAGAAGCTAAGAGGTACTTACATCAGGCTGAATTTAATTAAAGAGCCCCTACCTCTACCTTTTCCTCCCATAAATTTGAGCATGGGTCTCTATCTTTCTGATTTTAAAGGCATGAAGGAGGGCTGAACACTTTTTTAAAGCTCAGTGATTTTTCTGTGCAAACTGCTTTGGTTCTGCAACCCAACAAGACAGACACAGACTTCAGAGGATAATTAGAACTGCAGAAAAAACAATTGCTACCAACCTGCCTTCCATTGAGGACCTGTATACTGCACGAATCAAGAAGAGGGCTGTGAAAATATTTACAGATCCCTCACATCCTGGACATAAACTGTTTCAACTCCTACCCTCAAAACCATGCTACAGAGCACTGCACACCAGAATAACTAGACACAAGAACAGTTTTTTTCCCAAAGGCCATCACTCTGCTAAACAAATAATTCCCTCAACACTGTAAAACTATTTACTAAATCTGCACTACTATTAATCTTCTCATCGTTCCCATCACCCATCTCCTTCCACTTATGAATGTATAACTGTAACTTTCTTGCTTGTATCCTTATGATTTATATTGATATTGATTGTTTCCTGATTGCTTATTTGTATCCTATGACTATCCTTAAGGGTTGTACCTTATGATTCTTGATGAACGTATCTTTTCCTTTTATGTATGCTGAGAGCATATGCATCAAGACAGACTCCCTGTGTGTCCAATCACACTTGGCCAATAAAAAATTCTATTCTATTCTATTTTCTAAAACTTTTAATCTATTTGCCAAAATGAGCCCCTGATGCTTCTTAGATGTCTCTATGTAACTACTACTGAAATATATTTAAATCATTAGTACACCCTTTTCTGCTGCTTATCAGCCCCCATTTCAGGATCAAATGCAGGGACCCACTTATTTAAATATGAGCTGCATAGCACACTGTGTGCATTATTTTAAATAAAAAAAACTTGTTTTGCTCTGTTTGCCAGGCATGCATTTTCCCTCTCCAGCCCTTTGTCCAACCAAATAAGACATTCAAATGGCAAGTTCCTAATTTCATTTCATTTAAGCAAAGGAAGAAAATCTTGCAGAACTCAATTTTGTGGAAGACTGATAGCTACATTTCAATCCAGATGGGGCCAACATTAACACACACACCCCATCAAGAATACTTCCAAAATAAAGATATGTTGCTATGAGTTGTGCTATGTTTTAGAGATCCACAGGTTTCCTAGCCTGCTGCAAGAATCTTTCCACATAATCCCCTATGAGAAATTCAATATAATTCTCCAAATAAATATTCTTATATGAAGACTGGTGGTATGGATCAGTATTAAGTCAGCCAGTTCAGTGAAGGTGTCTATATGCCCATTTCATAACATACCTTTATCTCCTTTACTACAATTAAGATGTGTAAAAGCCTTCTCTTACAAATAGTTAGATCAATAAGCATCAAAGGATGAAGTCTGACAGAAGGAACCTGTCCCAATTTAGTAAAACAGTCCATGCAAAGTATATAGACTGAGCATGGTTACTAGGTATAGGTGGAAACTGCACTCAGGACACCTTTCCTTGCCAAATGCCAAGTAACTATACAAATATTGTTATACACTGACTGTTACTTTGCATACGAATGGACAAATATCTATGGAGATTCTCAGTCATCTAGTCATGGTTGTCCCAAAGGTGCTTTTTCAGGAAGCAACTTGTTTTTCTTTGAAGACATTTCACTTCTCATCCAAGAAGCTTCTTCAGCTCTGTCTGGATGATGGAAAATGGAAGGATTTACATTTTTTGCAGACAGCTGGTCATTTGCATTCTTTTAGAGTGTCATTGAGGACACTTGGAGGTTTATCAGTGTCCTCGAGATCACCTGAGCAGTGGGTGTGGAGCCTTCTTGGCTGCAGGATATTTTCTTCCCTATGTCCCTTCACAGGGAAGGCTGAGTGGCCTCAACGACTCTCTAAAACAATGCAAATGACCAGCTGTCTGCAAGGAATATAAATCCTTCCATTTCCCACCATCCAGATAGAGCTGAAGAAATGTCTTGGATGAGAAGCGAAACGTCTTCCAAGAAAAACAAGAAAGTTCAATTGCCTCTTGAAAAAGCATGTTTGGGATATGAATGTACAGTTGCTAAAACACACACATATCCATCACAGATCTGCTCTAGTTTATTTCCTAAATACCCTCATTGCACACCTTGGATAACTAATAACTACCATACATTTTGATCATAGCTGATAAAGATGATTTACTTATATTCTTGTTCTTTTTCTTAAACACTTGAGAAGCATGAAGCGTATCTAAAAACAGACAACACACTTTAATTGATGTTGTTCATTCAACAGAATAACAAAATAACGGAAGAGACTTTGGAGGCTTTCTAGTCCAACCCCCTGCCTCAGGCAGGAGACCTTATATCATTCCAGACTAGTGGCTGTCCAGTCTATACTTAAAAGCCTCCAGTGATGGAGCATCCACAACTTTTCAAGCCATTCTACTGGTTAATTGTTCTCACGTTAGGAAAATTTCTCCTTAGTTCTAAGGTGCTTATCCCCTTGATCCATGGTTTCCAGCCATTTAAAATGCACTTTCATTTTTGATATCTTTATTAAAGTCAAATAGGGGGTTCCTAAGGTATCGATAAACTTGAATTAATGGTAATAATGTCCCTTTTTTTTTCCTGAGAGAGAAATGCTAAGATAGAATCTACTTTAGAGGTTTTAAAGGCTTGAAAGCTGTTTTGTGGAACATGACTGCCCTCTTTAGGAAAACTGAAAGTACCGTATTCTCTTAGCCATAATAGTTAACGTTTAGGAAAATGTTCAGCTTAAGTAAAAATGCTGTTTCAATGGTGAAGGATAGAACAACTGTACCCTTTCCATCTGGGAGATATCTTTATTTTCGGGAAAGCTCCATTACAACAATATTTTTGATTAGGAATGGCAAAATACTTTGTTGAGTCTTTTTTTATCCACAGTACGTTCATATTTATCAGTATTTCCATTAACATTTAATGGTTGAACTTTTTTCAGGGTAAAAGCTCTGTTTTATCAGAGGGATCTATTTCTCTTCAGTCCCCTATTCCACTCTTTGACGCCAATCCCTTTTTGAATGTTCATGGGAAAGATGTAAAGGCTATTTCCTCATTGCAACAATTCTGCATGCCTTCTGCACCCAAATATGTATTTATTTTTCTCCATAAGTTTCCAAGCACTGACAGTAAAAATTAAGAGGGCCTCTACAGTATTTCATTAAGCAAATCTCCACTGTAAGTTTAAAAGCAACATGAACTGAAAAGACGGGGGGGAGGAGGGGGAGATCCTATCAGTCATTGGACGGGAGTTTACCCGTCTGCAGTAAGCTAAAACCTTTGGCTCAACTTCCGTTCAACATCTGGTTTAGCAATTCCTTGAAAAACAACACAATATTCCCTGCTGATTGCAATGCAACCACACAAACTGCTTCAACGCTGCCCAAGAGCAGGAAATGCCCTGCTGAGCGGCAGACCTAAACCTCATGTACGTCCAGTCGATTTCTCCCATGCCAGGCTGTGAACATTCCCTTAATCCTTCACTCATGCTCTGAAACCATTTTTGCCAGACTAGTGAGAGGGCAATTTTGCAAGAGGAGGGAAATATGTAGGAAAGCAGAACACGAGAGGTAATAAGAACTCTCATCCAGCTGTCAATTCCTGCTTCATAGTTTGAAGCTGATATCAAGGAACTGATTGCAAAAGATAGCAAAATTAAATATGTAATAGAATGTAGGATAAGAAAGAGAGCAGACCTGTAGGCCACATTTTTATCAAGAGTTTAAGTTGCCCAATGTTTTAGAAATCTCAGGTTTAGAATCCTCAGACGGATTCACCTGTAGATGTAGAATTGACAAAGAGTGTTATCAGCAAACTCCTGTGCATTCCAGGGCTGTGGGGATACAAGACACATTATCCTGGAATAACAGTTGCCTATGGGAAAGAATGATCATAATGAAGAAGACTGAAATTGCTATATTACTTAATTTTAAAATGAGTAGTCAAATCTCCCATTCATGCTTGCAACATGGTGAAGCATGGTGAAGCATTGGTCAAACCAAACTTCCCTAGAGCCCTGCTTCTTCTCTATTTCACCTTTGTTCCTTTCCTCCCTTCCTCTAACACAAAAAAGCCTATATTTTTATGACGGAGGCATCTTATCCATGTTTTAAAAATTGTGAACCAGTCGAAGTTATTTTGTAAAAAAATGACGTTCACAGGACCCTAATTTGGGATGGCTTCAAAGTACCCAAGACAAAATTCTTGCTTGTTAGTGGGATGGAAGCAAACAAATATCAAGAATCGACTGTGAATCTGACCATGGTATTGCAGTCTACTTCATACCATTTCCAATTTGGTGGCACAGTGGTTAGAGTGCAGTACTGCAGGATACTTCTGCTGACTGCCAGCTGCCTGAAATTTGGCAGTTCGAATCTCACCAGGCTGAAGGTTGATTCAGCCTTCCATCCTTCTGAGGTGGGTAAAATGAGCACCCAGATTGTTGGGGGCAATATACTGATGTTGTAAGCTGCTTAGAGAGAACTGTAAAGAACTGTGAAGCAGTATATAAGTCTAAGTGCTAGTGCTATTTTCTTCCCACATTTTCTTTTCTCAAGAGACTAACTGGTAATCATAGAATCATAGACTTGGAAGACTTCTTGGAGGCCTTCCAGTACACAGTACAATCCTCCCCAGGCCAACAATCCTCTTCTCCTGTCTCCACCGTCACCCATCAGAAATTAACCCTCTGCTGTAGTTTTTACTTTTTGTACAGAGGAAACCAAAAGGGCTGTTGGTTTACTCACTTTATCTGCGGACAGAGAACACTTAAAACAATAGAAATTAGTACTTTTTTCTTTGCTGGAACAGGATTGGTACATTTTTCATAGCCAAAACTGACAATCCCCCCCCAAAAAAATCTGTATACATCCATTGCTGCTATTCATCTTTTTTGCTTCCTGCCAACCAAGGGTAACCAACTACTTGCTACTTTTGAGAGCTAGATAAATTGGAGGAAACAATCTCATCCCACATTGTGTCATCACCAACATGTTTCTTTAAAATGGTTTGGAGGTGAAAGATAGTGTTTGATCTACGTTTGAAAATTCTTCATCAAATTGAAAAATAGATGAACATGAGGAAAGAGAGCGAGCATCACTTAAACTGACAAGCAAACTGTCAGAAAAAATATATTTATAAGCCTTGGTTTTCCCTTCTCTTTTATTCAACCTGTTTTTCTGAAAATTAGTCATTTCTCCAACTGATACAGAAAATATAGATTTCTTTGACTATCTGAATGGTACCTTTTGTTTTCAGCATTAACTGTTAGCCTGTCTGCTTTTCCAAACAGGCTGAAAGGAAGAGGTCATAAGTTTATACCTTAATCTATAACAAAAATTACAAACATTTTAAAAACTAATTAAATTTACCATTATAAAATCTCTATAAGCTATTTTTCAGACATGCTGTTGGAAGAAAACGAAATATGTGCTTGCTAAAGTGGTAAAGTAGCTTTATATTTCAATTCTTCCAAAGATTTCCATTTAAGAGACATTATTTGTGTTGCTTTTTTGGAAAGGTTAATGTTCTGCTGAGAAACTCAGCAAAAACAGTAAAGTAAATGGCTTTATTTCTGAAATATGCCACTGGCTACTTTTTTCCTTTTAAAGAACTGACATCATGCCATCTAGTCATTCATCCATGTACTCATTGATGGGGGAAGGAAGTCTACATTATACATATACATGGAAGCTATCATCAATGCACCATTTCAATTCTGTCTTAGCTGGAATACTGGAATACTGGATTTTTAAAAATTCTACAAACTACAGCTCACATAACTCTTAACTACTTGTCATGCTACTTAGTGTTATCCACAGATGTCATCCAACATAACAGGAAGGCACCTTAATTATTTAATTATTAAGAAAACAACAGCATAATTAAGACAAAGACCACCTTCCAAAAGGCAGCAATGTTAATTCTACCATGTTTTCCAAGTGCCCAGGATAAATTTCTCCCCCTTGGCTACAATTGATATCCCTTCAAATATTGTTAATGTTGTGTATATTCCTATCATAACAGGGAAAATTGAGGAAGACACTTATTAAAAAGAGGCACCAACACATGTGGCATTGTTTTTATAGTCATTTGGTATGTTGATGTGAAACTTAAATTGGAGTCAAACTTCATTTGTTCATGTAGTTAGAGTGAAACGCAATCTGGCTTTGTGCTGCAACTCCAGTGGTAACCCATTGCTGGAACAATTAGGCAAACTAATCTCATCAGAAGGATTTTAGTGTTAGCTTATTTGTTATACTTTGGTACCATTTTCTGACATTTCTGGACAAGTATCCATACAAAGTCCAGAATACTAAGAGTTTTGCAAATATCCTTTTTCTAAGAAAAGGTTTGCCAGGGCTATTTGAACAAAAGTCCAGCTATTTCTACGTCATTATTTTTCTAACTCTAATTTCTGAGATATTTCAGTACATGGTCAATCCATCTTACTCAGCAGAGGCATATTAGTATATAAAGCAGGAATGCTATTAGATAATTGTTGACTCTGGACTCAGGGAGGCTATTCCAAGGTCTGCATTATATTAAAAAAAATGTATCTCTATTCTGAAGACCTTTGTAGTCTCAATGAACTGATGGTAATATCTACCATTTTATTGTTTTGAGAGGTCTAATGGAGGAGGAGGAGGAAGAGGAGGAGGAGGAGAAGGAGGAGGAGGAGGAGGAGGAGGAGGAGGAGGAGGAGAAGAAGAAGAAGAAGAAGAAGAAGAAGAAGAAGAAGAAGAAGAAGAAGAAGAAGAAGAAGAAGAAGAAGAAGAAGAAGAAGGTAAAAAGTGAGTGAGAAAGACATGAAACATTTTTGAAATATATAGCCCAATGTCTATTTCCTTTGAAATATGTATCTCCAATGCAAGGAACATTTTTGAAGTAGGAAGCCCAGAGCATCACTCAATTTAATTGATCCTGCAGTTATTGTTGGGCAGCTCCATGTAATAAAATGTATGAGATTCCTGGGAGAAAGAGAATAACAGCAGCAACATAAAGCATCTTGTACAATTTTCTAGGGGTAGGTTGTCAAATTTCCCAAGTGTTCAATCATAAAAAAAATGGAAGTTTGATCCTGCAGGTAAATCATCCATGTTGAAGTAGCTAGCTGTAATTTTCTGTATCTCTCTTGAAAAACAAACTTGTTTGCTTTTACTTGGAATTAGCTTTGACCTTGACCATAAAATACCACTGCAGCTACTGAACACTTTGTCTGTATAGTTGATAGGTTGTCAGGAAAAGGTTGGAAAAGCATCTCAATCTCACATTGGCGGCTGGCTATATAAAAACAATCCTATATAACAGCATAAATAATTGTGCAAATGTTGCCAATGTGCAAGGAAGTGAAGTGATCAAACACAGTAGACTTTTAAGGAGCAAATAAAATAAACTCACGCATTATAAAGAAGTATGCTCTGGTTTTTATGTAACATTTGTTATTTTTTTAAATGGAGAAATATAGGTCCTCCAAATTAGGTGATGAACGGCTGATCAGTATGAATTATTTCATTGTGTTCGGGTGGCAATCCAGTGCTAAAACCAGATCGCCGTTTTTAATGGACTTTTTAAAAAATGTGTATGTTAGAGAACGTTTTGCAGCTTTCATCGGTACAATCAAAACAGCAGCTACTGTGGCTCCAGTTATTCCCCAAATGCTCTGTAGAAAAACTCTAATTGGACCAATTTCCAAAAAACTAACAGATTGGTTTCAGTCAAAGGCAGGCATTCTACAAGAAAAAGGAATGTAATTAAGAACCACTGTTTCTGGGTCCTAATTGAACTAGCTTCATGGACATGCATATTAGGTTACTTGTATGGAAGGGAGGAGAAGAATAGAACAGAACAGAACAGAACAGAACAGAACAGAATGGACCTTAGATGTCTTCTAGTGCAACCCACAGCTCAAGCAAGAGACCCTGACCATTTCAGTCAAATGGCTGTCCAGTCTCTTCTTATGAACAGGTAAGTGGGCAAGACCCAATATATAGTGAAGCCTGAAGAAGCTGATATCCTTTTTTTTTGTTGTTTCTTTTTTTTATATAGTTTTTTTATTAGTTTATAATATGGCATATAAAGAGAATACAAAAGTAAATATTACGGAAATTGGGAAAGGGAAAAGGGAAGTGGCAGAAAGCAAGGGGTGGGAAGCATTGACTTCCGACTCCTTTGGTGCAGTAAAATAAGGCATTAACATCTGACCTCAACTTTTTACTTTTACATAATAATAACTAGCCATTTCTATAACCATGAATCTATCTAATCAGTAAATCTCAAAATCAAAGTTTCGTTTTTTCCCCACCTCAAGCACAAAGTCCAGAAACGGTTTCCAAGTAGAAATAAAGGTATTTGTATTTTTTTTATTTAATCAAAATAATCAATTTAGCCACCTCTGCTAACTCCATCAGTTTTTGCAGCCATTCATCGATTGTGGGGATCGAAGAAGCTGATATCCTGTACTCCTTGGGTCAACAGAAAAGTATGCTGGCATAAACGACTTTAATTCAAATGCAAAGCTTGCCTCTGGTACAAAGCTAGTGAGTAGTCCAGCCGTTACAATTGTAATATGGGACAATTTAAGGAAAATGATTGGTAGATTCCATTCATGGTTTCATGAATGTATGTCAATTGTTTTTCCTTACATAAGACAGGGATGAAGGATACACTGCAGGCACTCGATCCATGCTCAGCCATAGTTCAACTGACAGGTCACTGGCAGAGAAGAGAGGTTGATAGGGTCAGCTGAGACGCCCTTTCCTGCTTTGCTCTATTCCCGCCCCCCCCCCCGGGTCATCCTAACAGGCATGGAGGAAGGGCATTGGACAAATCAGGAATGAATGACTGAGAATGAGCAATCGCCATTGTCAACTAGCTCCTCAAGCAAATGTCTGTGATGGTAGAAAATGGCCATGATTCTAGAACAATGAAATAGGGATAGAAAAATGCCACATCCCTACACCAAAATAGTTTCAACAATAGAATGTAGTGCCATGTGATTATTGTTGACGTAATCAGTAGAAATCCTGTAAGGTTACTGTTGGTAACAGAACCAGCAAAGGACCATTTGCAGAACCTGGCGTTCTTACTCAGCTTAAATCAATCCTCTCCACCATGCACAACCAGAGCTCCTTCAGGAGAAACTACTTTTTTTTAAAAAAGAAAATTCATTGGTCTAACAATCCATAGACAAACTAGCTAAACTTATGTCTACTAATGTCATTCCAAGTAAGACCTGACAAGCACTTCATAAAGCATCAGTCAGACGTTATGCAGGAAGATGTCTGTATGGAAGCCAGGCTGCCTGTTGCTTTTGCAATCTAAGCCAAAATGGTCCTCAGGGGCAATGCCCAGGGAGAAGGCCTACCCAAAACCTCTCCTTGGCCTTCTTTCCCTTGCCATGACTTCTTTGAAGACTTTCCAGAATTCCAAACTTGATGATCTCCATCTGACCAAAGAGACAATCCAGTATATGGCCCGGTCCATTCATGTTCTACGTTTTGAGGTAATGGGAAACACATTTACATTAGATTTTTTTTTTAAAAAAAAGACAAATACTCATTTACATCTATTTGTGTCACTACAATTGATTACATGTTTAAAGATCAAATAACTTTAATTGGTCTCTGAAGATTAAATGAAGCAAGGACTTAAGTGGAAAGTGCCATATCGGATGCCAACATAAAGCAGAGCAGATCAACAGATCCTTACACAGCAAAGAGAGAAATTTCACCTACTCCTGGGAATTAAGCATGGAAAGAAATTGTAGCCTTTTGGAAGGAACTGAACTTTATCATGTGGTAACTGGGCTGTTCAAAGTGGACAGGTTACAGATAACTTTCAGTCTGACTAAACTAACTGTAGACTATTCTATTTCGTGAACAACACAAATTAAAGAGTATCTCCTGTGGCTTCATTAGACTGTGGTCTGTTCAGAGATACAGAAATGCAAGCTGAGAGCCATGTGCCCAAACTTTATAAAACATATCAAAGTATAGTAGAACATCAACTGCTTTGATTCAGACTGAGTGGAAAAAGCATAAGTTAAAACCAAACAATTTCATAAAAATGGAGCCTTTGAAGTATTCAACATGATCTCCCTGATATTCTCACAATGTTGTTGCACATCCCGACCCTTTTTTTATAAAAAGAAGAAAGGAAGGAAGGAAGGAAGGAAGGAAGGAAGGAAGGAAGGAAGGGAGGGAGGGAGGGAGGGAGGGAGGAAGGAAGGAAGGAAGGAAGGAAGGAAAAAAGAAAGAAAGAAAAGAAATATCAAATAGAATAGCTACATAGCAACAAAAATTGTTAATGAAACCATGGAAATAAACAATCTGAGTGTAGCTGCTTTTAGATCAGTAATGAATGAATAAATATATACAGGAATTTGCTGGGTACCAAGTACCAGCTCAGGTCTTAAAAAGCACAGAATGTATTGGAAGAGACCTTGGAGGTCTTCTAGTCCAACCTCCTGCTCAGGTAGGAGACCCATCCTAGGTAAATGGCTGACCAATCTTTTCTTGACAAGTGATGGAGTACCCACAACTTATCTGAAAACCAAACCAGCCTGAAAATTGCTGCACACAAGCTTCATCTATAGCAGGGGTTGGCAATCTTAAACGCTCAAAGAACCACAAAGGTCCTAACCAGAAGCCCCTGTTCAATTCTGGAGCTGACCGTAAGTCTGGTTCCTCCATCATTGTTGTGTCTGCGCCCCCCAAGCCGGGCCCCCTGCCAGAAAGTGACTCAGAAAGTGAGGGGGAAGGGCCATCAGGACTTACCTTTGGAGCACCTGCTCCTCTGGCTCAGCTCCAGGAGCCAGAGGCAGGCCAGGTGGAGGAGATAATGAGGCCTCCGTCCCCTGACTCTCCCCCCCAGGCCACGCCTACAGACCTGGCTGATGGCAATCAGGCCTGGCTAGATCCCAGGTTTCGGAGATAGGAAGGGGTGGGGCAGGCCTAGAGAGTGCTGAGCCATGGAGCCACACCCCACAGAGTATAAAAGCAGCCCTGGCTGCTCTTCTGCTCCGTGATGATTATGAATGATCAATCATCATGATTATGATGATGAACTATTTACTAAATCTGCACTACTATTAATCTTCTCATAGTTCCCATCACCAATCTCTTTCCATTTATGACTGTATGACTATAACTTGTTGCTGGCAATCCTTATGATTTATATTGATATATTGACCATCAATTGTGTTGTAAATGTTGTACCTTGATGAACGTATCTTTTCTTTTATGTACACTGAGAGCATATGCACCAAGACAAATTCCTTGTGTGTCCAATCACACTTGGCCAATAAAAATTCTATTCTATTCTATTCTATTCTATGAGCAAAAATTGAGCTGAACTATTTGACTCATGGAGAAGTGAGCTGGATTGCTGACTTCCTGGTTGCCCGGCAACCCCAAGATAAGGGAGACTTTGGCAGGCAGCTGCAGATTCCCTGCCAGGACTGATAGCAGCTGTGAACTCAATTACTGGCTCGTTTAGCCAGCTCACGTGGCTGAGGCCGGGAGGGGACAGAACAATCATAGTCTCTCCTAGCGGCATACTTTTTCCTCTGCTGACTGGAAGTCTGATTCCCCCACCATAGAGTCTCCTTCTAGCACGGCATCCTTTTTCCTCTATCTTCCTAACTGAAATCCCTATCAATTGTGGAGCTGACCAGCAACAGAGAGCCACAGCAGAGGGATGAAAGAGCCACATGTGATTCTAGAGCCACAAGTTGCTGACCCCTGATCTATAGTGATGCGTGAACACATAAGAGCTCCAGCAACTGTCCTTTTAAACTATTCATCATCATTTGGGATGGGGAGAAAGATCCAAAAGCTTGTATGGAAAATTAAATGGAGCTATTGTGCCTTCTGCTACAGTTCAGAGAGAAATATTTTTGGGGATTTTGGTGATGTTTGTGAAAAGACAATCTATAAATGCCATAAAGAAATGAATTAACAGAATGAATTCAGCTAGTTTGCCCCTCCTAATGCTAGAGTCATTTTCCAAGAGTCCTTAAAGCTATTTCACTATTTTAAAAGAACATGTGAATATTTTGAAAAGGGACATTTCAAGTGTTGGTTCAGAATCACGGACTGTCTTGGGGCATACATGTTTAGATGATGATGGGGAGAAGGAGGAGGATTATTGGAAGTACAGTGACAAAATCTGGCACTTCACTGATTATTTTTGACTATTGGTTATTCCTTAACAATAGTCATTGATCTTTAGTCATCAAAATGCCCATTAGATTTGATACATGTAATTAATGTCTTCTGGAGCACAATCTTTTAACAAAGCTATGTTTACATCCAAGTAGCCTCGTGGTCATGCTTGACCATTCAAGAGCCTGAGTCCCAAAATGTGCAAAGCTGCTGGCATTTAGCAAAACATTTATTTTAGGGGACTTCGTAACAAACAGGGCAGAGTTGCCATTTCCAACACATGCCCCTTCATTTCCTCTAATTTTATATAATGTAAATAAACACTAAGTGACTCCTGAAGGTAACTGCAAAACTCTAGGTCATATGTTCTAAATAAAGCATCTCCCCATATTCCCAAATGTCTCAACCCTTTGGGCTAAGGAAGGTAATTATCAGTTGCCAAGGAGAGGTCAAAGAGAGCAAGTGGGCTTTTTCCTGTATTTGTCCAAGACTATAAACATAGGGATGGGAATGTTCCACCAGGACCAAGATCATTTTTATGAAGTTAGGGAAGAATTGAAGTTGTTCTGTCAGTAAAAAGTAATATAAATTAACTACTAAGTTTAAGGTAGACAAGGAGGCAAGTTAGAGCAGATTTTTTAAAAAACCTTCATTACTAGAAATCTTTGTCATCCTCTAAGAGTAGAATCCATCAGATACATCTCTTGGATGAGCAGGGGATGTCAAAGTCTAATTGGGGTGGTCCTTTCCACTGTGGTTATCACAATGAGCTTTTCAGTGAAGTCATCAGAGGACCTGAGAGTGCCTTTACCTTTAAAAAGAATAAATCAATAAAAATCCTAACCAATAGCTAAAAACGGAGATCAAAACTGCAGCAGGTGAATTTAGACTCTAGGCAAAAGGTACAGAGGCATAAGAAAACTGCTGAGGCTAGTAAATAGATTAGAAGCAATTAATGCCTCTGTTAGTTTCTTAATAGCTGCATCAGATCTTTGATATTAAATATGCATTTGTGCATATGTTTCACATATTGTTGGGTATATTACATCTAGAAAAGTTGCCAGTTTTATGCCAATCTTCCTTCCTCATCACTCAAACTAAGGATCTCAAAGTTCAGACTACTTTTTAACATGTTTAGCTTTTGTGCAATTTTTTCCCCCTTGAGATGAATAAGACGTCTTTTAGGTTTCTGAATCATGGCTGGAAGGCATAGTATTCCTTTGATTAATATTTTCTTTGGCTCGGTCTTTAAATTTTGAAAAGATTGTAAAGATCTTTAAATCACGGACAAATAACTAAAACAACAAAATGAACCGTCAGGTTTAGTTTCAGAAGAGCGTTTCTTTGCAGCTGTCTATTAATTGTCTTCAATAACAGTCCTAAATAAGGGACATTGCAAAAGGCAAACTGCTTTGGAGGCAGTGCTGGACACCAGTCAGGCCTTGAATAGGACACGATGGGAAAATTCCCTGGAAAAATCAAGAAAGCACTCAGAAGAGAACAACGGCAAACCATTTCCAAAAATACTGTCAAGATAAAACATGCATGCCCGTGACGTTACCAAGGGCTGGGTACAAATTAAGAGTATCTTATCCACCTTTTGTCCACTTAATATAGGAAAAGAATGCTTTGGAGCCAACATGAAAAACTGTTATGGATTGGTAACTTTGCCATATGTGTATATTACATCCTCCTCTAACCCATCCCAGTATCTGAAAAAATATATGTAATGTTAGTCATGAGGGTCCCTTGGTGCTCTTTAAGCTTAGTTGTTTTGTTGCAGATGTTCATTACCCAAATTAGATAATGTCATCAGTGCTCGTAAAGAGTGCCGTTTGCTTTCAGTTTATATTCTAGCAGTTTGCCTGCCAGTGTTGGTGGGAGTGGTTTTGGAGTTTCTGTGATTGGGCTGTTTACTATTAGCTTATTTGGCAGTTCCTTGATTGGGGTGTTGTTTACTTCTTGATTGTTGGTCTGATATTAATCTTGGTGTTAATCTATGCACATCTGGATGTTGATTGCTGGTGGGTAGGTGTTTTGATCTTTTTGCTTCCTTTTTTTTTGACTTGATTGTCTCTAAGAAATGATCAATTTCTTAGACTGTCAGGCTGTCAGGAATTCTCTAGCGTGTTTAAACTTGGCTTGGTTTAGGATGGTCACGGTTTCCCAGTTGAAACTATGGATGTCTATCCACATATTGTGAAATTAAAGAGTTTTCATCATGTCTTCTGACTGCTAGTTGATGCTCATGGATGCGTACAGCTAATCTTCTGCCTGCTTTTTTTTTTTTTTTTTTTTGAATTTATATCCCGCCCTTCTCCAAAGACTCATGGCGGTTTACATTGTGTAAGGCAATAGTCTCATCCTATTTGTATATTTATATACAAAGGCAACTTATTGCCCCCCCCAACAGTCTGGGTCCTCATTTTACCTACCTTATAAAGGGTGGAAGGCTGAGTCAACCTTGGGCCTGGTGGGACTCGAGCCTGCAGTAATTGTAACAGCAGGCAGCTGTGTGTTAATAACAGGCTGCATTAGCCTGGTGAGCCACTTCCCAGCCCTAGAACAGCCCTGCTTGTTCTAGTAGTGGTTGTTGCAGTCTTCACATTGTAGTTGTAGATGACTCCTGTTAAAATGTTAAAGCCAAAAGTGGTTGAAAGAAGACCATCAACTAGAAGTGCTCTGCAGCTCAACTTATATACAAAAACCAGGAAAGGAACAATGACAGTTTAAAGCAGTGGATCTTAAAATCTTTGACCCAATTACCGTTGTTAAGTTCGGGCAATGACGAGGCAGGAGACGATACAAGTGACAACAGCTCTGTAGTTTATTGTGATCCCAGCAAAAACCAACAGGCAAAACCCCTCTTTAAATAGTATTTTGGCTGAGGCATCAGCCAATCAGCAACGTGCATTTTCCCGCCCAAATTTCCCTCCTAAAATTCAAATACATTACAACCCTATTTCCCCATCACAAATAATGTCATTATCCCCAACGAAAACAGATTCCCTTATTTGACAAAAGCATCTTGGACAGTAGCAATTCCAAACTGGATTCTGAACTTAAAAACAAACAATTGCAAGTTGTTCCTTGGCCCTCTCAGGATATCCTCAAATTAGCTGTTTGGGGATAATCACACCCACCCCATTTAACAATCACTGGTTTAAAGCATGGTCTCTTGACATCTTAACTTCTCTATTATTTCAAAACAAAAAGAAGCAAAAATACAGACTCATGAAGAACAGTTCCTACTTCCTTATGTCCCACAACTAATCCAGACATCCTCACTCTACTCCACCGCTTGAATAAAAATTCAGGTACAGATAGCCCATGACTTATGACCATACCTGAGCCCAACATTTCTTGGCTAAGCAAGCCAGTTTTTAAGTGAGTTTTATGACCTTTCTTGCCACAGTTTTTAAGCGAACCTGTTGTGCCTTGTCCTCCCTCCTCTCCTCAGCCGGACCCCTCCCGTCTCCACCCGGGCCTGTTATCAGACTCAGAGTCTGATAATGAAGATGAACGGCCTGTTATGCCTCCAGCCCCCGGACCTTGCCCCATGCCCGGAGAGGATGTCAGGAGTGAACAGACCAGCCCGATAAACTTCACTCCTACAGCGTGTGAGCAGGAAGCCAGCCACGTGCTGGAATTACTGATAGCAGATCCAGCTGAAGAGAATTCAAAGTGGGAGGATCCTCGCTTCCGGAGATCTGAGAGGTGACGCCAGCAGAAGGAAGGGAGGGGTAGGCCTGGATAAATGCTGAGTCATGGAGCCACACCCCATAGCCTATATAAAGGACCTGCTTTTGGCATTCCAACCTTGAGTCAAGCAAAGTCTCATCTAGTTTGCTGATATTGGACTCTATCGCTGAAGTCACAACTTGGACTCCTGCCTGCCCTGATAAACCTCAAAGGAATTTGGCAAGCTGCAGAGGCTTCGTTGCCATGTTTGATACGGATTCCTTGACCCGGTCGTCGGAGGGGGAGGTTGACACGACAGAACCACTGTAGTTAAGTTAGTAAAAGGGTTGTTAAGTGAAACTGGCTTCCTCATTGATTTTCATTGTTAGAAAATCATAGAAGATGATTACATGACCCCAGAACACTGCAACTGTCCTAAATACATGTCAGTTGCCAAGCGACTGAATTTTGATCATGTGAGGATGCTGCAATGGTTGTAAGTATGAAAACAGTCACAAGTCACTGTTTCAGCGCTGTTGTAACTTCAAACAGTCACTAAATGAATGGTTGTAAATCAAGGACCACCTGCATTGATGGTCTTTTGAAAGGCTAAAGCAGGGGTCTCCAACCTTGGTCACTTTAAGACTTGTGGACTTCAACACCCAGAATTTCTCAGCCAGCAAAGCTGGCTTAGGAACTCTGGGAGCTGAAGTCCACAAGTCTTAAAGTGGCCAAGGTTGGAGACCCCTGGACTAAAGGATAGCCTTTAACCAGGGGTAGTGTGTTCTTTAAGGTATGAGCAGTCAGTGAGCCAGCAGGAAATTATGCTGGTTTAGTATGTGCTGCTTTCCTGCTGATTCCTATCCAGTCACATGGCACAATACCAACAAATAGATCTGTTTGTATTCACAGGGTATTGACATTTAAAAAATAGGATTGATGACTGCCCAGATTTGCTTCCATGACCCCACCTCAAACATTATCAGACAGCGGGAGAAATTCTATTTGGAGTGCCAGATACAATCTTTCCTAGAATAGGAGTCAATGCCCAAATGTAATTCTAGGGGCATTGATGGGGAAAACATGATCCTCATTGCATAGGGAAGGCCCAAGGGAACATAGGATAGAGCAACTGTTGGCTGCTAAAAAAATAAATCAATAAAAGCACCCCACCTAGAATTTAAGGGAAAATTTTTATAAGATGTTTTATAGATGGCACTTAGATCCCAAAAAATTATCACGTATGTATCCTAATATCCAAGCGAAATGTTGGAGGTGTGATTGTGATGACGCTACATATTTTCATATTTGGTGGACTTGCAAGAAAATTAAGGTCTTTTGGATAAGAATTTGGTGGATTATTCAAAATGTACTGAAGAAGAAGATAAAGTTCCTGCCACAATTTTTTCTTTTGGGAATTATAACGGATTGTACAGGGATTGAGACTAAACTGATTCTGAATTTAATAACAGCAGCAAGACTGTTGATTGGACAATACTGGAAGAAAGAAGAGGTACCTACAATAGAAGAATGGATACTGAAAGTCATTAATTTGGCTGAGATTTGGGAGGGAGGGGGGGAAAAGGGGGGAAAATGTCTTTGTTTTTTTTAAAACTCTTTCAATAATCAATAAATAAATAAATAAAAGCACCCCACCCATTATTATAATCCTCAAATTATCAGATGTTCTCTATTTCAACAAGGGCTTAAGTCTACTGTACACATTGCTCTAACAGTTTAATCAAAAATCCACGTTGGGCATTTTCAAGTCATACAGTAGTATAATTTATGAAATTACTAGAGATACCTTTACTCTGTGAAGTAGCTTAAACCATTGTTTTCAACAGAATGTGCCAGTTTTTCTGGTTTAAACGCAGATTGCGCAAATTGTTCTCTTTTCTTCAGAGCAAATGTTTGAAGATGATGCAAAAGTCTTTTATAAGACTAAAAGCAAATCTTGAATAATTTATATCAGGATCTGGATTCCAATGCACAGCCTTGCTCTGTGACAAGGATATCACCTCAATGGGGAAACATGGTTGAAAACTGGAAAGCTTTGCAATACTAAAATGTATCTGGGGGTATCTTTTTTTTTTTGTACACATTGTTTATTAAAGTTTTACAAATGACATAAAAAAAGAACACAATCTAATAAAGAGCAGAATCCACAAAGAAAGAAAAAGGAAGAAAAGCAAGCATGCAGAAAGAATCAAAAAGAAAAAAAAATAGAAAGAAGATTCCAATTTTCTTTGCAGAAAATATAAGTGCGATCACAAAATTATCCTACTTTAAGTTTATTTTAAAAAACCCTCACTTTGTCATCTAATTATTTTTCTAATCATCAAAATCACAACTCATAAATGCATTTTTTTTCCTGTTTCAAGCAAAATGTCCTTAAGGGGTTTTCAGTCTACCATAAATGTAAACAAGCATTTTTTTTCCTCTATTCTAAGCAGTTAATTTAGTGACGTCCTCATGTTCTGTCATCTCGACCAACTAGTGTGGTACATCACAAAGAACAGAAATGACCCTATGGCTGATATTTCCGAATCAGTTAAATGTCTTGAATTATCTTTGAAACCTTTCTTCTGTGTTTGCTGGCTTCAAAATCCTGCTTGAAGTTTTGGAAAACCCTAATGAGAAGGTTTTGGAGTGCAAATAGTGCTCAAGTTACCAGCTGACATTATAAGTCGATAGGTATTAGGTGCCATATCATCTGTTTTGCTTTTTTGGCAATCTAGCCCCTTGGAAAGTTGAGAACCTTAACATTATTAAAACCCAGAATTTAAGGCCCCTTTTAGAATCTTTACTTTAGGTTAACTTTTATAACAGAAAGATCATTCTCTCCACAGGCCATTTCAGTGTATCCTTTCCGTCTGTATTCCCTGTAGTTCTGGTATGAGTTACATGATTTCCTGAATCTGACCTCGATTATTTCCCTTGCTGATGTGTGGTTGCTTTAATATATTCTAATGAAGTTAGGTTTCAAAAAAAAAGGGGGGGGATCGTAAACTTGATCTAGGTTATAATGAGCCAAAAGTTATCTCCTTGGAAATGGATCAAGGAATGCTAGCTGATTGGTAGGTAGGTAGCTGAGTATTGCACTGGCTATTATCAATGCGGATCATGAAATAATGCAAGCTTTTGGGTCCCCAAGTGTCTAAAAGAAAGCACAAGAGTAGATAATAATGTGCTAATGAGTCTCACACTGAATACAGCAAAATCTCTAAAGGAAACTATTATTTGAGTCAAGGTTTGCCCCATGCTGGTTTATAACCTAATTCCTTCCAACAAAATTGAAATCCTATCATCACATCGATTTGTATGTTACTTGCCAGGACAGCAAGCCAGAAGTTTGGTCAAGTATTTTTCCGGCAAGGGGTCAAATATAGGGGTGTTCCATTTGCTTCGGTTGGAGCCCTCCTTTGGTCTGGAGAGGCCTGTTGGTGCCTTCTACATCAAATGAAAAATTCATAGGATATGACTAAGAGGGTTCTATTTCATTTATTAATTTACTTCTTTATTTAGTGAGCGTATGGCATTGGTACATGAAAGCCAGGAGTCTACAGTGTTATTACAGAGTGGTAGTTTGGCTGCCTAAGATTACTAGTTTGTTCAGTTCATGCATGAGTGCTATTCGGGGTGCACCACAGAGGGTGAACTAGTTCCTCACTCAAAGCAGGTAACAGTGTTCTGCAGTAGCATCATCTGGGGCTTTTTCTCTGCCGGTTTTTCACCTTGCATTTGGTCTGATCCAGCACTGGTTAGTTTCTTGCTTCTGTCCTTAGTCCCACAAGAGTGGTACCTATTTATCTATATGAATTTGCATGCTTTTAGAGAAGATGTTTTCTGGATATTTTGATCCAAAATTAAAAGAAAGATTGAGAAAAATAAGCTCCATTTTTCTTTCAAATTGATGTAATAACAAAATCCCTGTAGTGAATGTCCAATAAAAGTGTAAATCAAGTAAAAGCACTTTCACTATCCAGGAATACACCGTAATTTTCCTTAAAGAAAGGCGTGATTTTCTGTGATTTTCCTTTAAAAAAAGCAGAAGACAGATCAAAGAAAAAAAGCAAAAAGAACAGATAGAATCCAGCTTGGATTTCATTTGTATCAATCCAGTAGGGGTTTGAAATAAATCAGCATTCAAGCAGCCAGTTATAGTGAAGTTAAAACCAAGGTTTGCTTACAAGAATGGTTTGCTGAGAGGAAAAGATGGATGAAAGACTTGTGACTTTCCAGCTGTTCCCATAGGAAACTGCAGTCTTTAAGATTCCCTTCCTGGGTAGGTTCATAGCCATGCAAAAGTCATTTTGGGACTTTTCTAAGTGCCCCCATTGAAATCCAGGGAGCTACGATGACAAAGAACAAGTTTTGGCAGCAAAACCAGCAGATTGTCATCAGAAGAGAAAAATCTTCCTACCCATGAGCAGCCATCTTGGGGAGGAGCCATCACATTTGCATGCTTTCAAACTGCTTGGTTAGCAGAAGCTGAGGCAAGTGATGGGAGCTCATCTGTCATGCAATGCTAGGTCTCAAACTGCTGGAATGCAGAGTCTATTTTCTCTGGTTGACAAATCCGGTGTCTTTAAGCCGCTGAGCCACCATCCCCTTTCTCTGAATTTACTGATTTAAATATTTACAAATGCTGAAATAATACCCTGGCTAATCTGAACAAATCCTCAACTCAAAGACTATACCATATCCTTGCAATTTAATATGTTTTTATTATTTATTATGTCAGACTATAAAATAGAATATCTTTAGATAATATTTCTGTCACATAAAATATATTATCAGTTCAGGGGTGGGTTTCAAAACCCACCACTACTGGTTTGTTTGTGGGCGAGCGCGTGCTTTCACACGCACACAACGCTTCTGTGCATGCGCAGAAGGGTCCAGGCGGGTGGGCGGAGCCTCCCAGCGCCGCTAGTGATTCACCTGATCCAGTGCGAACTAGTAGCAACCCAACATTGTATCAATTGTAATAGAGTTTGTAGAACTACTGTAGGTCCTGGTCCGCAACATTTTCTTTGAACGTGTTAACAAAATTGGAGATTGGTAAAGCGATAGATTTTTGTAATATAAAAAGGACACAGAGATATTTGAGCAAATAACCTATAGCTTTGACCAATCTATGTTCAGTGACAAGACAGTGCTATGTATCCAAGCTGACTTGCACACAAGAGAGTTATCTAGAATCATATAGTTTCTTGTTCATGGAAGGAAAATATTTATGTATGCATTTTTAATTTTGTAATAATGTTAAGAGAGCGCTCAGAAGCAGTTTCTTAGTATCAAAAGAGATTTGTTCACTATCCATTTTACTGCTATTTTCTTTCACCTTTCAGTGAGTTTTCTATGAATTGTGATATTCATAGAATAGATATTCATATTTTTGTTAGAGTCTTTGATAGTTAAAAGTATGAACTCATTAATTGTTGTGTTAGTTTCTTTAAAACTGTACAAACAAGTAAGGATTTGTTTGTTTTCTCAATAAAATAAAACTCTTGTGTAATTTTTAATTAATTTAATTCAATCACCTGAATTAAGATAAATCACTAAAAAGTATCTACATAGAGGTCTCCTTGCTATCCATGTAATATAAGGGGATCCCAGAAACTCAAATATAAGTTTTCAGTAGAAGCAATTACATATTATTTAAGGAAAATATTCTTTTAGTAAACTAGAGGATTCCTAGGAATATACAAAATTTCCTGATTAAAACCCCACATTTATAGCTGTGCATTGTGACTCAATGCAGATATCAATCTGTTAAATCTTTAACCAAAAGGTATTATTTTCATCAAGGTTTTTTTTCTATCTGTGCCATCTTAAACCTACTAAGTTTTAAAACCAGAGTCATTATTCTTAGTTATGACTGATCTTAGATAGACAAATAAATCAATGTTTGTCTCTTGCTTGACTCTACCTTTGAGTTATAACTTTTCACAAGAGCCAATGCTTTTTTTAAAAAAATCTTATCATAATTTATTGATATCTGTACTATTGGCCATCGCATTAACTAGGTCTTGCTGAACTTTCTAGAATCCTGGCAAATAAAACTTCATGAACCAATTTTATATAAAGGCACATACACAATGAAGTCTTTCTTTCACTTGGAATTCAGCCGATTCAACATCCTGGCCATGAATTATTTTTACGTGATTACAATTAATACATTTGGTGGATCCAATTAGCAGCTTCCTAAATCTAATCTGTCTCTTGGGCAATAAAGTGTAGGATGTTGGCACAAGAAAAGTAACTTGAAGAAGCATATTTCTCCTTTTTCATTCAACATGGCTGAGTAGCGAATGGTGGCTTTAGATAATATATGTGCATGCAAGGCAAAATATGAAAAAAGCAATCCATGAATGATGTTTTCATGAATATGATTTGTACATTTTAAAAAAATCAAAGGGAAGGTTCACAAATGATGTTGATCTATAAAGCAGAAGAAGATATCATCTTCATAAATTACTTATAAACATGGGAAATAGCTCACCCAAGACAGCATGTCCATGCCTTATCCCCATTCTTGCACAGACATCTTAATTGTCAGCTTTTTTTTTTTTTGCCATAATCTAGATAAATATGTTTTGCTTATAAAAATATTCCATTGATAGGAATTTAGCATATTTGGTTTAGCTTGCTGTTTGTTTTTCCTGGTGTGCTGATACATGGATGGCATTGGATATTTTAAATTATAATTAAATTTAAAGTACAGAGAATGAATGAGAGTCAAGGGACTACATAGGAGGATAAATGACCCAAAAAACCAAAACAAAGTACTCCCCAATTTTGCTCTGTAGAGCAATATTTAAAGGTTTTTGGTGTTTCTGTTAGGCTTTTGGTGTTCAGATTTGGAAGATCTGGAAGCATCTTATATGATCTGATACCTAGTGAGGAATTAGGATTTCCAAATAAATGGGTAAAGAGATATCTTTAAGATATCTTCATGCACTTTAGTACTATGCTGAGGCTTTGAAAGGGAAAGTATACAGGACAAATACTGAAACTGAAGCGCAAATACTTTGGCCACCTAATGAGAAAAGAGTACTCATTAGAAATGATATTGAGAAGACTGAAAGCAAAAGCAGAATGGGACAGCAGAGGGTGAGATAGCTAGACAATGTCATCAATGCCATGAATGTGAATTTGGGCAAATTCTGGGACATTGGAGGACAGAGTCCATTGGGTCACAAAGAGTCAGACATGACTTAGAGACTGAACAACAACATACTTCATACATGAAGAAATGACGTGTTCCTAGTAAATATACCTGGTGCACTAGAACTTTGAAAGCAATCTGTGCAATTGGCCCCATCTTCACTCGCATCTTCAATAAATCGCTAGAGATGTCCTATGTTCCTTCTTGCTTCAAATGCTCTACCATCATCCCAATGCCAAAGAAGCCCACCATCAAGGAACTGAATGACTACAGACCTGTTGCTCTAACATCTGTAGTCATGAAACCTTTTGAAAGGCTAGTGCTGTCTCATTTGAAAACCATCATGGATCCACTGTTAGACCCCCTGCAATTTACATACCGAGCAAATAGATCAACAGATGATGCTGTTAATATGTCTCTGCACTACATCCTACAACATCTTGAATCTCCAAAGACCTACACAAGAGTCCTCTTTGTAGACTTTAGTTCAGAATTCAACACCATCATTCCAGACATTCTTCTAACTAAGCTAAACCAGTTAGGGGTACCTGAACACATTTGTAAATGGATCATAAGCTTCCTAACAGACAGGAAGCAGCAGGTGAAGCTAAGCAGAATCACATCAGATACCTGTACAATTAGCACAGGGGCCCCACAAGGCTGTGTGCTCTCTCCACTTCTCTTCTCTCTATATACCAATGGCTGCATCTCAAATGATCCATCTGATAAACTACTGACATTTGCAGATGACACAACAGTAATCGGTCTCGTTCGAGACAATGATGAATCCGTATATATCCACAGACAATACTTCTATCATTCAAAACGACCTTGATCATCTATCTGCTTGGTCTAAAAATTGGCAGCTCCAAATTTCAACCAGCAAATGCTCAGTCTTACATATAGGAAAAAAGAACCCAAAAACTAAATACATACTAGATGGACATTACCTTACAGACAACCCCATCCCATTAAAGACCTGGGAATTTTCATGTCAAATGATCTAAGTGCCAAAGCCCACTGCAACTACATAGCAAAAAAAGCTGTAAGAGTTGTAAACCTAATTTTGCGTAGCTTCTTTTCCAAAAACACCACAGCATATAACCAGAGCATATAAAACATTTGCTAGACCAATTCTAGAATACAGCTCGCCTGTTTGGAACCCTCTCCACATCTCTGACATCAATACAATTGAACGTGTCCAGAAATATTTTACAAGAAGAGTTCTCCATTCCTCTGAAAACAATAAAATACCCTATCCCACCACACTTGAAATCCTAGGCTTAGAAAACTTGGAACTCCGTCGCCTTCGACATGACCTAAGCTTAACTCACAGAATCATCTATTGTAATGTCCTTCCTGTTAAAGACTACTTCAGCTTTAATTGCAATAATACTAGAGCAACTAATAGATTTAAACTTAATATCAACCGCTTTAATCTAGATTGCAGAAAATACGACTTCTGTAACAGAATCATCAGTGCTTGGAATATTTTACCTGACTCTGTGGTCTCTTCCCATAATCCTAAAAGTTTTATCCAAAAACTTTCTACTATTGACCTCACCCCATTCCTAAGAAGACCATAAGGGGCGTGCATAAGCGCACAAACATGCCTACCGTTCCTGTCTTATTGTGTTTTTTTTCTTTTCTTCTTCCTATATATATGCTTATACCTCCTTATATTTACTCATACATGTGTTTATATACTATATAATCTTTTGTATGATACCTACATATATTGTTGTGACAAAATAAAATAAATAAATAAAAAATAAAGTATACAGACGGGAGGTTGAACAACTAGCCTCATGGTGTGACCAGAACAATCTGGAACTGAACACACTCAAAACCGTAGAAATGGGGTGGACATTAGGAGAAACCTCCCATACTACCACCTCTTACAATATTAGACAACATAGTATCAACAGTAGAGACCTTCAAATTTCTAGGTTCTATCATATCTCACGACCTAAAATGGACACCCAACATCAAAAACATCATCAAAAAAGCACAACAAAGAATGTTCTTTCTGCACCAACTCAGAAAGCTCAAACTGCCCAAGGAGCTGCTGATCCAGTTCTACAGAGGAATTATTGACTCTGTCATCTGCACCTCTATAACTGTCTGGTTCGGTTCTACAACCCAACAAGAAAGACACAGACTTCAGAGGATAATTAGAACTGCAGAAAAAACAATTGCTACCAACCTGCCTTCCATTGAGGACCTGTATACTGCACGAATCAAGAAGAGGGCTGTGAAAATATTTACAGACCCCTCGCATCCTGGACATAAACTGTTTCAATTCCTACCCTCAAAACGATGCTACAGAGCACTGCACACCAGAACAACTAGACACAAGAACAGCTTTTCCCTGAATGCCATCACTCTGCTAAACAAATAATTCCCTCAATACTGTCAAACTAGTTGCTAAGCCTGCATTACTGTTAATCTTCTCACCATTCCTATCACCCATCTCCTCCCACTTATGACTGTATGAGTATAACCTTGTTGCTGGTATCCTTAAGATTTATCTTGACCATTTTCCTATGACTATCATTAAGTGTTGTACCTTATGATTCTTGACCAATGTATCTTTTCTTTTATGTACACCAAGAGCCTATGCACCAAGACAAATTCCTTATGTGTCCAATCACACTTGGCCAATAAATAATTCTATTCTGTTCTGTTCTGTTCTGTTCTGTTCTATTCTGTTCTATTCTATGTGGTTGCAAATGATCCAGATTCTTTGTTCATGGGTTATGTACATGCACAGAAGATAATTTTCACAGAACTCCTCTTTCCTGGTTAACCTATTATTTTCTTGGTAATCACCTCTTTCCTGCAACTTCTACTTGTAATGTTTAGCTTATTACTGGAAGAGAACTATTTCAACTGTAATTAGACCATGTCTTCAGGTTCTTCAATCTGGGATGCGCAACACAAGAATGTGATGTCACTTTTTTTTTAATAAAGGTTTTTTTTTAAAGAAAAATTAAAGATAACCCTGATAGTTACACACAAAGGGCATTCTTAATCCTGTCCATTATGTGCAAGTAATTAGTGCTGTTTTTTAAAATATATTTAAATTAATTAATATATTTCCCAGGAGATGTTTTGGGAATGCTCAGAAGGCTGCCTGTCTCTGGTTTAGTACGTGAGATGCTGCCTTTTAAGTTCCATCTAAAGCAGGGGTCTCCAACCTTGGCAACTTTAAGACTTGTGGACTTCAACTCCCAGAATTTTGGGAGTTGAAGTCCACAAGTCTTAAAGTTGCCAAGGTTGGAGACCCCTGATCTAAAGCATTAACTTTAAACCAAGTGGAACCCACACATCCTATGATCAGTGCTATTATGAGTTATGCTCAACTCAAGAGCTGTTATTGTAAGTAGCTTGCCATTAAAACGTGGTGAAATGAAATGCTAAACTGGATGCAAACAAAAGCACAATTCTCAACTCCAACCCTATAAAAGGTAACAGACATGTTTAAACTAATACAAATATGTTTAAAATACCTCATTTTAAACTAAGCAGCTGGGCAGAAACTATGCACATCTTTAAATCAAGTCCTACCAATTTCTAGAAAAAAAGAAAAGGAATTTGTCCAGTTCTGTGAGGCAGCTGATTGGTCACAGGCTTCCAATTCATTAGTTGGAATATCAGTGATTGAAATTCATTTTGTATGGTGCTATTGGCTATCCTTCCCATAAGGTATCTTCTAATGGTTAAAATGCAACACAATGGATTAGAGATTTCATAAATCTGCTGTCCTGTCCTTCTGGTATACTGTATATTCATCAGGGCTATTTAATAAACAGAACAGCAACAGGAACTGTAGCTGATGCAAATGTCCAAACATTCACAACATAAATCTGAGTTTATGGTAAAAGTTGCTACTTGAGTTGCTTCCAAAATCGGAAGTTCTCTGTCAGCTTTCATAGCTCTAATGTTGTTATAAATGCATACTGCTATTGACATGAAAAAATGGGGAAAAATCCTATACGTTTTTCAAAATAAATCCCATTAAAGTCAATGGAATAATTTATGTAGGCATATTCAGATTACACTGTAAATAAAATATTTTCCTTTGGAACACACTAATTATCAGACTTTTTCAAAATCAGTTCCTATCATTAGCTTCTCCCTGAAAGAAATGTACAGTATTAGTCAGAATAAATTTTTCCTCCTCACAGCTTGAAGTACAAAAAAAAACACCTGCCAGTATTGTGACCTTATTTGTTCAAATATTTGGGATGGGATGGGATGGGATGGGATAGGATGGGATAGAATAGAGTAGAGTAGAGTAGAGTAGAGTAGAGTAGAGTAGAGTAGAGTAGAATAGAATAGAATAGAATAGAATAGAATAGTGAATAGAATAGAGAAGAGAAGAGAAGAGAAGAGAAGAGAAGAGAAGAGAAGAGAGAAGAGAAAATAGAAAATAGAAAATAGTAGAAATAATAATAGAAAATAGAATAGAATAGGAACAGAATAGAATAGAATTTTTTATTGGCCAAGTGTGATTGAACACACTAGGAATTTTTCTCAGGTGCATAAGCTCTTAGTGTACATACAAGCAACAAGTAATAAGTCATGATCACGATCATCATAAGATACAACACTTAGTGATAGTCATAGGATACTAAATATGCAATCAACTTAAATCATAATAGGACATTAAATAAAACAATTAATATAAATTGTAAGATACAAGCAACAAATTTATAGTCATTAAAGGATAAGGAAATAGGTAATAGGAAAGATGAGAAGAAGAATAGCTAATCAAGTACATTGTTATACAAAAATGTTTCTATTACATGTAAAAGGGGCTACATTGAAAACAGCAATAGAAATTGGATAACTGTTAGGAAATGTTTCTCTTTTTTTGGAGTTGGGAATCTTATCTCTCTTCAGATTGTTAGTCATAAAAGCTTTTGATATTTTCACATTAAATTCATTCTGCTCAAAATATATTTTAATGACATATGCTTTAGACAGTTTTATGAGATGGAATGCATTAATTACTGTGAAATGTTTACACTGCTAAGGACTTAAGACTAAGCTGTTCCCAAGAAAGTAAACAGCCAGCCTACCAGCGTAAACTTATTTCAGCTTGGAATGGCAAATATATGAGAAAGTCAAGAATTAAATGAGCACCAGACTAACTGAGCAAAGGGGGTAGCCTAAGAGTGAAAATACTGAAGTTTTAAATTATGCTTTCATCATTTTTTCCAAAACAAATTCTTATTGACCAACTATAAATTATGAGTAGTCATTTCATTTGTTCAACTCGTCATCTTGCTTCCTTGCTTTTTTGATTGATTGATCATACTTCTACCCAATCATAATCAAAATAACTCTTGGCAATTTACAGGATATAGTGTATGAAACAGCCAATCAAATACCCTACAGTTATGTTAGACCACTCCAAATGTTACAACAGTAACAACAACCCCTCATGTAAAAACAACAAGAAAACAAGATGGTGATCAAGAAGTACCATTAATCCAAGAAGACCCCCAAATTGGGATTATGTTTCTTAAAAGTAGTTCCTTTTAACCAGAAGCAATTCTGGTGGCAACAGAGAGTTCTGATGGACAAATCACAACTTCTTTTTTAGGGTTCAGGTACTAAGGTTTATCTCTTGTTTACTAGATTCACAAGCTACAAGAAGTTGGCTTAACTTTGAACATTTGTGACAAGGCTTAGAAAGTGAGAGGTGCATTTTAAGTATTAATTGCTTATAATGTAATTATTACATTGAATAATTTACGTCTTATGCTAAAACCACCAAAAATTATACGTAGTAATTTATGTGAGCAATTCATTAGGTTATCGGCTCCCTTCAAGTTCCTGATGTCAGATAACTTGATTTCGAGACTTAGGTGCAAGAAACATTTTCATTCTTATTAATTTAACTGTTTTTTAAAGTTTGGGCAGGGAGAAAAGGCAGAGATTTGCTTAGAATACAGCTTAGGATCATACGCATGTTGGAATCCTTGAAAACATTGCAAGCCTTGAGCCAAAAAGATTTGACAAAGAAAAGAGCTGATACATCAGACTTAAATATAACATACAGAAATGGAGCCAAAGGACAGTACCTACAAGACATAAATCAAATAAATCGGATTTCATTTGTATGTTTTGCCTGACACATAAATCTCACTGTAAGCAGAAGGCATGAATAATAGAGGAACAGAGCTCTCGCGGTGAATAATAATTCACTGAATCAGGGCCAAACATTTACTATACCAAAATGGGCTCTGGTATCCAGATAATGCCATTCAAGGAATCGGGGTTGTCAAACTTCTGAGGAAGCCACTATCCAACAATTTGTTGGGGGTGGGGGGAACACTCTGTCACTAGTTATGCCTTGGAAATGAGATGAGGATGACATCTTTATTTCAGAAATTAAAGACTCCTGGCTGTTTTACATCAACACTACAACCCAGCCAAAGTTGGTCTGGAGCAAACCCAATGGAAAAAAATGGTCATGGTTAACAGGAAATCTGTTAGGCTTCATCCAGACCATTACTTGAACTCAAAAGCTAGCAAACAAAGATTCAAGCTCTTTGATAAGCTAGTTTATTATTATAGACATTAGAAAACAGAGCAAAAAAATCTCGAGTCAATACCGCAGTCCTGAAGTCCAAACATTTTGCTTCTTTTTCCACCTTTTGCACCTTAATAGACAGCAAGAAGATCCTTTCTGAGAGGGCCAGATGGCTGACATTTGGGCATTATTATTGTAACTGATCTACCTGGTCTCTGGTTTTTATGGTACTTTTATGGTACTTCCAGCTCTCACAAAATCGGATGGCTTTCAATAGAGTTCTGCAACAGTTCTGTTTAATCAGAGGGAGTTGTTTAAGACAGAACACGAAGTAAGAAACAAGAAGCTCATAGTTACTTCAGTATGGCTGATATTGATTAAGCGATAGCGGACATCAAGATGAGTCAGCAATGCACAGCTTCTTTTTATGCACCAGTTGCTCTCATTCCTGGACTGGGAGGCTTTGTTCAGGAGAATTTGTACCTTGGTCATTTTCAGGTAGACCATTGCAATGCTCTCTACATGGGGCTCCCCTTAAAGACTACTTGGAAATTAACAGTGGTCCAAAATTCAGTGACTTGTGAAGTATGGTGTGGCTCTTGGTTTGCCCATGTCATACCACTGCTGTGTGAGCTGCCCTGGCTCCCAATTTCTATCTGGTGCTGGATGTTACCTTTAAATATTACCCTCACATCCTAGACATAAAGTGATTCAACTCCTATCCTCAAAACAATGCTATAGAGCACTGCACACCAAAACAACTAGACACAAGAACAGTTTTTTCTTGAACGCCATCGCTCTGCTAAACAAATTATTCCCTCAACACTGTCAAACTATTCACTAAGCCTGCTTTACTATTACTATTGTCTTTTCATCGTCCCTATCATCCGTCTCCTCCCACTTATGACTGCATGACTGTAACTTTGTTGCTTGTATCCTTACAATTTATATTGATATTGATTGTTTCCTAGTGTGATTTGATTGCTTATTTGTACCCTATGACTATCATTAAGTGTTGTACCTTATGATTCTTGACAAATGTATCTTTTTTTTTTATGTACACTGAGAGCATATGCACCAAAGACAAATTCCTTGTGTGTTCAATCACACTTGGCCAATAAAGAGTTCTATTCTATTCTATTCTATTCTATTCTATTCTATTCTATTCTATTCTATTCTATTCTATTCTATTCTATTCTATCAAACAGAATATTCTTCTTATTCTTCCTAACAAGCAGGAAGCAGCAGGTGAAGCTAAGCAAGTTCACATCAAATACCTGTACAATTAGCACAGGGGCCCCCCAAGGCTGTGTGCTCTCCCCACTTCTCTTCTCTCTGTATACCAATGACTGCATCTCCAATGATCCATCTGTCAAGCTACTGAACTTCGCAGATGACACAACAGTGATTGGTCTCATTCGAGACAATGACGAATCCGCATATAGACAAGAGGTCAAATGACTAGCCTTGTGGTGCAGCCAAAACAGTCTGGAATTGACCATCATTTGTGTTGTAAATGTTGTACCTTGATGAACGTATCTTTTCTTTTATGTACACTGAGAGCATATGCACCAAGACAAATTCCTTGTTTGTCCAATCACACTTGGCCAATAAAAATTCTATTCTATTCTATTCTATTCTATTCTATTCTATTCTATTCTATTCTATTCTATTCTATTCTATTCTATTCTAAAGACCTACATGGCATCAGACCAGGTTATTTACAGGACTGCCTCTCCCTGGGGGTATCTTCCTATTCTGCTTAATTAGATGGAGGGAACACATTTCAGGGAAGTCCTTGGTGCTCCCTGAGCTTGGTTGTTGTTTTGCAGACATTTCATAACCAAACTAGGTAACATCATCAGTGCCACAGGACATATTTCAGGTTCTTTCCCTTAAATATTGCCCTCTAGTGGGAACAAATAATGTGCCTTTTCCATAGCGAACCCTGTGCTGGGGAACACCCTTTCCCCTATGATCCAGCAGGCCCCCACTCTCTTGGCCTTCTGTAAATTGGTGAAGAGCTCTGTTTTTCTCTGGTACCAGGAAAAGTTTAAGCCTGCGGAGATGAATGTCTATAGTTACCACACTGGTACCTGGCTTTTCCTGAATTTGTTTCCTTTCTTTATTTTTTAATATTGGTTTCACTATTTATGTTTTTATGGCAGTTGTTAATCACCCAGAGTTGTATGCTTCAAGATGGGCATCCATATGCACTTTTTAAACGAGATAAAAGAAAAACAATGTTTTTAAAAACTTAAGATACAGCCCAGCCAAATTCAAGCAAAATCAAGATCCATTGCTTTCTGTAGAACATTTGGTTTAAAGCTCACTCTCTGCCTGAATCCAGAGGGGGATAATGAATTCAGACAAGTGTTACATTTGAAGCAATTTATAAGATTCATTATTTACAACCAGACTCTGGAGAAGCCTGGCTCTGAATTTAATTGAAAATGAAGAAAGGGGTGCTGGTTTTCTGGTATATGAATCCACCCACTCCTCTTACTCTTTTAGGATTCATAAATGGGCTACCGTCCCAGATACGGACTGTTTTCAATTATTATTTATGGAGCATATGGTGCACCAAAGAAATAAGCGGATGCTGAGATATGCTGCCCTCATCAATTTTTCAGACTTGATGTTGGTCCATAACAGATCCTGAAACTGGAAATGCCCACGGATGATTCGGCCCCCCGACGTACCACCAAGCTGTGGTAAAATTCAGAAGGAATTGCAATGAAACTTTCCAGACCACCAAGAAAGCTTCTTTATGGCAGAACCCAAGAGCTGATCACATGGCTGATTTAAAAAGTTTTGGATCATGTCTGCATTTTTTTTTTTAGCAAGAATGACATTTATGCAGTTGACAGTCCCTGCATCAGGAAGCTGAATGGCTAAATTCAGAGATTAGGTAACTCACTGTATCAGTGAGCATCATCAGTGGTGGGATTCAGCCAGTTCGCACCTATTCGGGAGAACCGGTTGTTAACTTTCTAAGTAGTTGGGAGAACCGGTTGCTGGAAGAAATCTTATTTTGTTTTTTTTCCCCACTTTACAGGGCTAATCCTGTAAGGAAGGCAGGAAGGAAACATTCTGGTGGTGTTTCTAGCCTAATCTTTATTGCCCTGCTTACAAAAACTGCCTCTCCGGTTAACCCTTATTACATTGTAACAGCTAAGGTGGAAGTGCCCATCGACGTGAGTGACGTTGAGTTGGCCACACCCACATGGTCACATGACCATCAAACCACGCCTACCCAGCTGGTCATTTGGGCAGAGAACCGGTTGTTAAATTATTTGAATCCCACCACTGAGCATCATCCACTCTGTAACTTGAAAACTGTACATACAAAGATGAACCTGAATTCACTGAAAGATTTATTATCATTTCAGTTTAGTAGGCACAGTTTATTTCCACAGACATGGAAGGAACTAGCAAACACAGTTCCTGCATTAATCCTGTAAAATTAATCCTCTTGGCTGACCTTTGGCTCAACTAAAATGTAAATGAAAATGACTGTGCAAAATGTTATTAAGGAAGAAATCCGCAGGTTTTGCTATGGCAGAACATTACTAAAATGGTATGCCTGAAATCTTCCTTTGACTGATGAGATGGTTTCTTCTGCTTTAAACTCAGTCCCAGTTTGTCCTTACAATGAAACATGGCATTTTTTGGTAGTTGGGATTGGCAAAATATTCTTATTTTGTACCCATGGAAAAACATATTATATTTCATCCATCACCTCCGAATTATATTCATCATTTTCATGCTACTCTTAGTAGGATATCTTTATAGTAGTCAAGCAAAAATTCTGGCTCTAGCCCGATAGTTGTTTCTTATTTGAGATGAAACATATTCTAGAGTTAATATTTCCACTCATTATCTTTAAAAAAAAACCCAACCCTTGGTCTTTAACAAGGTTTTTCTAATGACGTATCAAATCAATTAACATCTATGTTGGACTTTTGGAAAACGTGCCAGCAGGCAAAATAATAAAACAAAAAGATGGCGTTCCTTCCAAGATGTATTAAATGGTAGATTAATTCAGAAAGACAGATGAGTGAGGCAAGGGCTTTACATTTGTCTGTGGAATTTGTGGGGATAAATGTGACGGTAGATTTACAAGGTGGTGGCGTGAAGTAAAGTGGCAGTAGTTTCCCAGTCATTTTGACAACTGTACTTAAGTTTCTGGAGTCTGCCCTTACCTCTGCTTTTAATACGTTTTTGGGGGTGTGAAATGAGACAGGAAAATATTTTACCTATAGCAGCACTCAGCTTTGCAGAGTGATGTCTTCCAAAGCAAGGAACACAGGCGGAATGTTGCAAGTTATCTTATGGGGGATTTCAACCTACTATCCCAAGATGGTAGGACAAGATCACTGAATCTGTGGAAGATTTGATAATTTAATGAGATTTGGTAAATTTGTGAAAATGTAAATGTAAAGAAGGAACTTTTTACCATTTTTGGTAAATATGTGATAAAGCAAAGAAATAGTGGGGTAGGATTCGTATCTTAATACATAAGATTCTTAAAGTGAACATAAAGATAAAACCAGAGACTTTTCATTTGGATTTAATGGATAAAGAACTTGGGGAAAAAATGGAACTTTGATGTTATACATGCTGATAGCAGAAAGAATACTCTACACACAAAAATGGAAGGATGCATTGATTCCCACAGTGGACAAATGACCGCAAAAGTTGATGAAGTTAGCAAAGATGGCTAAACCGACTGCTTTGAGTAAAAAAAAGAATACAATTAATTTTGTTTCTACATGGAACCCATGTTTGGACTTTGGGCTTGAAGTAGAAAAAAATTAAACACTGATTTTGGGTTTTGCTGATTATATGGGTTGCTGTTATAGAAATGGCTAGTGTGTGTTATTATGTAAAAGTAAAAAGTTGAGGTTGTATATTGTGACCTTAGTCTATTGTGCCAAAAAGAATTGGAAGTCGATGTTTTTCTTTTTCTTCTTCCCTTCACCGTACATTTTTCCTCTTCTCCCTTTCCTCCCTTATTTTCCCTTTTCCCCATTTTTTTTGCATTTCTGTATTTTATATTTTGATAAACTAATATATGCAAGATTTTGTAAATCTGGAGGGCAGCATTAGATAACTGACAAACAAAAGATTATCCTCACATTACACTGATAGGCAATAAAACTTGACTGACAATGAGCTGTGACTCTTGGGAAGAGATATATTTTGGATCAGCATGTTAAAACTAAAATTCTTCATCATTCTTTGTTCTTTTTTTAAATTTGAATTTAACTTACAATATGCATTTTCTCTGAGGTTGTGAAGTTGGGAACAGGCTGTGTAACTATTAAAAGGTAAGTTTTCTCTATACCAGGGGTGTCAAATTCAAGGCCCGAGGGCCGGATCCGGCCTGTGGGGTGCTTGGATTTGGTCCATGGGGCTGCCCTGGAAACAGTGAAGGATCAGCCCATGGTGTCTCTGCCAGCAAAAACAGAGCTTGAGAGGGTCACAGATGAGGGCCCTGAGCTCCATTTTCAATGGCAGAGGGTTGCAAGAGGTCATTGCAGCTGAAAATTGAGTATGTGCAGGCTGCAGGCAGACAGCCCTCCTGAGCTCTGTTTTCACTGACAGAGTGTTTGGCCCACCACAGGTGCCCCAACACGAATGACATTGAGTTGGCCATGCCCACCCTGGCCACACTCAATCGCCCACCCCCGAGGTCAAACACAACTCTGATGCAGCCCTTAATGAAATGAAGTTTGACACCCTGCTCTATACAGATGTGTCTAACTTTAGGGGGCACTGTTCATTTCCATTTCTTGGCCAAGGGAACCAGCGTTATCTGAAGACATTTCCCCTGATCATGTAGCCAGCATGGCTATACACCAAAGGTGCACAGAATGCTGTTACCTTCCCACCTATTTATCTACTCACATTTGCATGCTTTCAAACTGCCAGGTGGGCAGGAGCTGAGGCAAGGAATGGAGCTCACCCCATTGTGCAGCGCTCAGGTCTCAAACCCAGGCTGTCAGTTTTCCAACTGACAAGCTCAGCGTCTTTAACTGCTGAGCCATCCTGCTCCCTTTGTGTAACTATAGATCTGCTATATTTAATAGTAAGAGGCCTGAACTGATACACATTTTAGTGTGCAAATAAAAGGATGAGTAGAAAAAAATTGGCCTCACAAAAAGCTGGGCAAGCCTGAAAGAACATAAAAATTAGGATGATAGACAAAACCAGAAAGTAGAGATGGGAAGGTAATGACCTGGAATACCATCAATCATTCCAAGTCCAGGTCCACTGGGACAAACATCAGCTACTTGAACAAGCATTGACCAATTTGTAAACTAGCCAGAGGAAGCAATCAGAAATAAGAGAGCTTAAGTGATCTCTTTGTGATAAATATAATCCTATAGAATGTTATGAGGTAAGCAAAAGGCTACCTCAGAATTTTGTGAAATGAAAAGACAGGCAAAGCTAGTGAAGTATTCATAACGATATTTTCTGCAGAGACCTAGATTATTATTGAGGACAGAACATGGTACTTTCTAGCAATCTATAAGAACCGAACAGCTCTTTCCAACTGTGAAAACCACTCAAAACCATTAAACATCCACATTTGATAATTGGTCAGCCTAAGAGAGAATATAAGATAGATAGATAGATAGATAGATAGATAGATAGATAGATAGATAGATAGACAGACAGACAGACAGACAGACAGACAGACAGACAGACAGACAGCTAGCTCACCTAAGATTTCTTCGTAGTTGACCAATCCAAGAATAGAACACTTCATCTGCAAGTATGGGACAATTTGTACACCATCATATCTTCTCTATCCTGCTTCATTTTTCATTTGGATTCATGCACAAAGTATGTGAGGTAAATATAAATGATTAGATGAATGAACAGGGATGAAATTATTTATATTTGACCTGTTTAGCATTTGGATGGAATCCACCAGGACATTCCAGATTGAAGCCAACATGACAAGTTTTTTTAAAAAAAATCTAAGACAGTGATGAATTACTTCTGTGTTTCTGCCAAAAGGTTATGTGAAGTGATAAAGTTTATTGCTCAATTCAAGGAAAATTTGACTTTACCATTTATGATTACATTCTGATCTCTGTTGTCGCTGTAATGTTCAAATTCTTATCTATCTCTGTCACTCCTTTCAACTCTGAAATTAATCTCTTCTTTACTTTTCTAACACAAAGTATTGTCTCTAAAAAACCATGAACATAATAAACAGCTTCATTATAGAGGGAAAGCAGATATTTTTTTTTTAATTCCACTCCCCACTAAAATATCTTTATTTTAACTTGATGTTTTGAGTAATATTACATACACTAAGTTCTTGGATGAATTTGATTCATTTGAAAAAAATTAAAAAGGGAATAATTGAAAAACTTTAACAGTAGAATATAGTACTAGAGCACTTAGACTTATATACTGTTTCACAGTGCTTTACAGCATTCTCTAAGTGGGTTTACAGAGTCAGCCTATTGCCCCCAACAATCTGGGTCCTCAATTTACCCACCGCGGAAGGATGGAAGGCTGAGTCAACCTTGAGCTGGTGAGATTTGATCTGCCAAATTGCAGTAGCCTGCAGTACTACACGCTAACCACTGCGCCACCATGGCTCTTATGCTGAATGCTGATAAGATCTAAATTAATTTTATTGGCTTGGGAGGGGCTTTTGAAGCTTCTGCAAGGGAGAGAGGAAAAAGAGAAATATGGAGAGTTAAAAGATCAAAGAACTTAGCATGTTCCAGGTGTTATCACAAAGAGAAGGCTAGAATCTAAATTGGTTCATCATGGAGAAAGCATTTTCTCAGCTGGGGAGAAAGCACTTTTAAGGTCAATAATGAACCTTAATTTGGTGGACATGTGATAAAAAAAAGAAATATCGGACTAGGATTCCTATTCTAATACAGAAGATTCTTAAAGTGAATATAAATATAAAACCAGAACCTTTTCTTTTGAGCTTATTGGAAAAAGACTTGGGGAAAAATTGAACTTTGATGTTATATATGTTGACGGCAGCAAGATTACTTGTACAAAAATGGAAGGACACTTTGATCCCCACAATGGCAGAATAGCTACAAAACTTGATTGAGTTAGTAGAGAAGACTAAATTGTCTGCTTTGATAAAAGAAAAAAAACCACAATTACCTTTGTTTCTACTTAGAAACTGCTTCTGGACTTTGTGTTTGAGATGGAAAAAAAAATGAAACTTTGATTTGGGGTTTTACCAATTAGATAGATTTGTTGACATACAAATGGCTAGTTTATACTATTATGTAAGAGTAAAAAGTTGAGGTTGTTATTATTTTATTATACTGCATCAAAGTTGACTTCTGACTCCCTTCTTTTCTGCACTCTTCCCTTTCCCTCCCCTATTTTTCCTACTATTTGTTTTTGTATTTTTGGTAATTTATATAATAATAATAATAATAATAATAATAATAATAATAATAATAATAATAATAATAATAATAATAATAATAATAATAATAATAATAACAACAACAACAACAACAACAACAACAACAACAACAACAACAATGTCCAGCTTTGCATGGAAAGCGCTTGAAAAACATTGAAGGAAAATGTGATGGTAACTTGACATGGGCATGGCTTAAGATGGGAACCGTCAAGAAAGAAACAGAAGGTTTAATACTCACTGTTCAAGAACAAGCACTACAAACTAATGCCATGAAAGCAAAGATACAAAAATCCACTGACAATCCAAACTGCCGACTTTGCAAGAACAAAGTCGAAACTGTTTCACATTTAATATGTGAATACAGTAAAATCACACAAACTGATTACAAAGCTAGACACGACCGAGTTGCTAAATTAATCAACTGGTCATTATGTAAAAAATACGACTTGCCTGTATCCAAAAAGTCATTTTTTCCATAAAATGGAAAAAGTTATAGAAAATGAGAAGGTGAAGATCTTGTGGGACTTTCGAATACAGATGGATGGTCACTTGGAACACAACACGCCAGATATCACAATTCTTGAAAACCAAAACGTACAATTTATTGACACTGCGGTACCAGGAGATGCCAGATTCGAAGAAAAAGAACTGGAAAAAATCATGAAATATCACGACCTGGCCACTTTCATTCATCGGCTATGGATGAAACATGTAACAGTGATACCCATTGTCATTGGGGCACTTGGTACCACGTCTAACAAATTTGTTGATACATCAAATTTGTTGATACATCAACAAATTGCAGCTTCCTGCAATAACACCAGCAGAACACCAGCAGAACTGCAAAAAACTGTGCTACATGGAACATCATATATCTTAAGAAGGCACTTTGTTGATACCTAGGACGCTGGCAGCAGCCCATATCAATCTTTAGCATCAGTCAATGGTATTTGTGATGCATTTTTGAATGTTCAGTTTACTGAGTTTCATGTTTAATGAATAAAGTATAATAATAATAATAATTAACCTTAATTGAAAGGAAGAGCAAAGCGTTTCACTCCACCACTATTCCCCTCCCCCAATAATATTGTTCATACAGTATATAAAATGCAAGTGACAAATTATGCACTTCTTCCTATCATTGTTTAGTCTTGGCCTGTGTTTTATTTTGGGTTTGCAGAAGGTACTCATCCATGCCACAGCTATACTTTGTATTTAGAAAAGAGACCAAATCTTTTTGCTTTCCTCTTTTTTTTTTTTTTTTGGTCTTTTTTTTTTAATTCCCTTCAATTTTGGATATAAATGTGGTTTGCCAGGTAATTTTTAAACTTGAGGTAGTTCTGCAAGTGCCAAAAACATAGTGTGTCCAAATTGCTCAAAGAAGCTGTGCAGTGGGAGGTTCAGTTCAGGAGAGGAACCTATTGGCTAAGATACTTCTTGAAGAACCATTAAATGTCTTACATTTTTAATGCAAATATTTGTTGCTAGGATTGGAGGAATTCTCTAGAAAATAAACGCATTCATGCCTGAATAGTACTCCATGTTTTTCCCCTCAGAAAAAATAAAATTGAATTTAAGTCAATGGTCAAAAAGCACCAGTTTTCAGAACCCAATAATATGTACTATAAATATTTTTAAATTCCATAAATTACATTAATTTCTTGAGGTCATGATTTATTCAGAATACTGGTGAGAAAAAGCATGTACGCATGAATTCATTTCAATATTTTGGCCTTCCAAAAGGGCCTGAAAACCTGGCTCTACCAATTGACTTGGTCCCCTGGTGGGGGCTTCTCATACTGGAGGTGGTTAATGGACTGAGCTAAGACACCCCTCCCCTTGGGTGTATATTCCTTTTTTTTTAATTTGAATTTATATCCTGCCCTTCTCCAAAGACTCAGGGCGGCTTACACTATGTTAGCAATAGTCTTCATCCTATTTGTATATTTATATACAAAGTCAACTTATTGCCCCCAATAATCTGGGTCCTCATTTTACCTACCTTATAAAGGATGGAAGGCTGAGTCAACCTTGGGCCTGGTGGGACTCGAACTTGCAGTAATTGCAAGCAGCTGTTGTAATAACAGACAGACTTAGTCTGCTCAGCCACCAGAGGCCCCTTGTCCCTTCCTTGTCATCTTTATTAATTTCTAAGTGAATTTTAATGTTAATATTTATTATTTCAATGTTTAATGTCTTATTGTGTTCCTTTCATTTGTTGGCAAGCTGCCTAGAGTCATCTCTAGGCAAGATGAGTGGCATATATATTTAATAAATATTCAGCCATTTGGAAAGAATAATTAGTGGCTTTATATATATATTTGTTTATAGAATTTCAAAGTTGACCATTATCACTCTGGACAGCTTCCAACAATCAAAGAAAACCAGTCAAAGAACCAATTCAAATTAAATTCAAATTGTAGCATTGATTATGTTGCCTAGTTTGGTAGTGAAATTTCTGCAAGAAGACAGCCAAGTTCAGAGAGCATCAAGGACCCCATTCTTCTAGCAACAAAACCAAAAATCTTCCAAAGGATTTTTTGGTTTTGTTGCTATTTTTCTCATTCTTCACGGCTTTTTAAAAAAATTCTAAGCTAACTTGAATCTTAACAAATTCATAGAGGTACCCAATAATAAAAATAAAGAGAAAATGCAATACTCATAAGAGTTCATGGAATAATAATCTTATAGAACAGTATTTAGCTGAAGGCTAAAACATATGACAAACGGTTAGAGGAATTGGGTATATTTAGTCTAATGAAAAGAAGGAGTGACATGATAGCATTTTTCCAATATTTGAGGGCAGTGGTGAAATCTGAACTGGTTTACTACCGGTTCGCTGGCTGTCCACACCATGCACCAAATGCAAGGTGCGTGAGCACGCATGTGCAGTGCACGCCAAAAGGAAGCATGGGGTAAGTGGAACAGTGCTTGGGGGCTGTGGTGCGCAATATTTTCTTTTTTTACTTTTAAAAGCATTTTTTTACAACCTATTCGGACGAATAGGTTGAAAAAGAATGCTTTTAAAAGTAAAAAAAAAAAGAAGAAGGCTCTGATGATCAGGCAGCTCAGCTGGAATTGTCAGCACCTTTTTTTTAACCCTTTAAAAGCATTTTTTAAAAGAAATGTCAAGCAGGGAAGCGGGCGACCGGGCATTGGGTGGGCATGGGTAGGGGGAGGGCAGGGATTTTTGCTACCAGTTCTCTAAACCATCCGCCACCACTGCTACCAGATCAGCCGATCCGGTCTGAACCGGGAGCAGTTCACCCCTGTTTGAGTGGCTCCTACAAATATGAGGGGGCCAACCTATTTCCAAAATACCAAAAGGCAAGACAAAGAAACGATGGTTGAAAACTAACCAAGGAGAGAAGCAATCTAGAACTAAGGGTAAATTTCCTAATGGTAAGACCAATCAAACAATGGAACAGAAGTTGTGGGTCTTCAGAAGTTGTGGGTGCTCCATCACTGGACACTTTCAAAAAGAGACTGGACAATCTTTTGTCTGAAATGCTATAGGGTCTCTTGCTTTAAGGTTAAACTAGAACAGGGGTCTCCAACCTTGGCAACTTTAAGCCTGGTGGACCTCAACTCCCAGAAAGCCCCAGCCAGCTTTGCTGGCTGGGGCATTCTGGGAGTTGAAGTCCTCCAGGCTTAAAGTTACCAAGGTTGGAGACCCCTGAACTAGACAACATTGAAGGTCCCTTCCAACTCTATTATTCTATGTTCTAATAAAACTAAGAAACAAAAAGCCTATTAAAGAATTAAGCAGTTAACACCAACAGTAGTTTCCCCTAAAGTGGCAGTATCCAAATGGTTTGATCACAATAAGTTAACCTAATGAAGCTCCAATTCTGCCTCATCCTCCAGGGATAACAAGAACAAATGATCATTCTAAAATTTCATTCCTGCTTTTTTTGTGATATTTCTAATTATTCATATAAAGTAGTAATGCAGTTTATGTATGCGTACTGCCTCATTATACAACTGAGTCAGAAATATCACTATTAAACAAAATGTTTACCATATAATGTTATAATGAAAATGAGTTATCACTTTATGCATCATACAGGAGTAATTTTCAAGTAAACTCTCAGTTTTAATAAATTGACTTCAATAGTTCCAAATGGGAAGAAATTGAAATTCGGGTCATGGTTCGGGCAACTCACAATGAAGTCATAGGTTGAACGGAGTAAAGGGTGAATTGAAGATTAATTTGATTAGGATTACTTAAGATAATATTTGGTGTTATGTATGGTTCTAAAGCAACTAGGTCTCTTACTGGAATTTTAAGCCTTTGCTATGTACACTTGGTGAAGTTTAGGCAATGTTGACAGTGACACTATCCTGAAAAATCACATAATGCGGGTAAAATTAATGCCACTTACAATAAGAGTCTGCAAACGGTTAGCAGTTAAATAATAGTAACTTAGATCCTTATAGAATTGAAGGTAATTTGAACTTACTGAGATAACTCACCAACTCCCCCCCCCCTTTAAATTTGGCTTATGGGATATAACAGCTTGGTTTTATTGGAAGAAGTTTGTTCAGCTTAAAACAATTAATGCTTTACAAAATGAAGATGTGGCCATGAGTCATTGATGAGGTTTCTTTCAAAGAAGAAAATACAAAGTTAAAAAGCAGACTGTTCTTTCTAGCTAATAGGGAGCCTAGCTAAATGGACAATAAATTAATTCACTGAAAGCAACACAATTAGAATACAGTCTACAGGTAGTCCTCGACATATGACCACAATAAAGCCCAACATTTATGTTGCTAAGCGAGTCGGTTGTTAAGTGAGTTTGCCCCATTATACAATCTTTCTTGGCACAGTTGTTAAGTGAATCACTGCAGTTGTTCAGTTAGTATCAAAGTTGTTAAGTGAAGATGGCTTCCCCATTGATTTTGCTTGTCAAAGCAAAAGGTGATCACATGACCCAGGGACACTGCAACCATCATAAATACATGCTAGTTGCCAAGCATCTGAATTTTGATCACATGACTATGGGGATATTGCAACAGTCGTAAGTGTGAAAAACAATCATAAATTACTTTTTTCATTGTTGTTGTAACTTTGAATGGTCACTAAATGGAAGGTTGTAAGCCGAGGACTACCTTAGTCTAAATGTGAATGGTTTCAATAGATATTGCTGTAAACATATGCCTCATAATTTAATCTGTATTAGGATCGGATGACCACTACCTACTACCATCCCTAATAAAAATGTGTGTTCCATTTTCCCCCAGAGTTCCCCATCAGGATAATGTCACATCATTATAAAGTTTACTGTTGATTGTGGTGGATCTGATGCTGGAGAGATAGTGACTACCATCTGCCAATAAACATGTAATTTTGCAGTCACCAATTGCTGATTAGAAGTCATTCAGCAGCTTCTATCGCTCCAGCCTTTTTGCTATGTGCCATAAATGTGGAATTTTGCCAAGGAGCCATATCCCACCTTGTGGAATCAAATATTTTTTTTTTGCTGTGGTTGCTTCTTGGTTTGATTGACTGTATACCGAACTGAATACTAGTGGTGGATCCCTGTTGAAGGAGCGGTGGTAAAAAGTACCTCTCCATATACATGTGAGCTGCATTCACTATCAAACCTATGAGATGTCCTCCCAACACCAAAATATCTTGTCTCTTTAGGACTGTGCCTTTGGGGAGGAACAAGAGCAAGGGGTCTCCATCCCTAATGATTTGGTAGGGAGTAATATTGTTAGGGGGGCTACTGGACCATTGAACTGCTGGAAAGCGAAGGTATTAACTGGAATACCGTAGTTAATCCATTACTCTGAAGGAAATGCAGAAGAGATCGATGGGCAAAGAGCTTGGTGATCTTGCTTCGTTATGTGGGTGAGGTGCAATTCTTGGGAGTCCCATATTAACCTAGTTTGAAGGATCTTTACTAGATGCAAGGTGCCTTCGAAACCCAATTCTAGAGGTCCACCATGGCATTTAAAGTCTTACATGGCTGAAGCCTAACTTACCGACAGGTCTGTGATTGTCATGTAATCTACCCTATCAATCTTAAATCATTAAGGCAACATTTTCCAGCATACATCAATAACCAACAATAATTTCCTCCATGGTGGTCCATTTGTAAAATAATTTTTTGCACTGGGGCCCCCCTTTACTTGAGTGGGGGCAAAAGAATTATTTTCTCAGAACTTTAAAAAAACAACTTTCTTGCAGCTTTAACACCATTAAAATTATTCTTGATATTTTTTCCTTGTCATGTAAGACACCCAAAGTAGGTAATGCTGCCATATAAAATTCCTAATATATAATCTCACCACACTGATTTTTCAAATTTGCAGTAGGAGTTCATCTACTCTTCTCCACAGTCATATAGATCTATAGAGCTGAAATGGACCTAATGCCATTCTCACAACATTGTCGAGTGCATGTTTGCCTTCTTTTGATCTCAAAGGTTTTATATGACACCCCACTTAATGGGGTGCCCTTTTAATGAATTATGCTACATTTTCTTGCATCTCCCGAGAATGATTTATTTGGCTTGTTACTTTTACAACACAATACAAAATCAATTAGTCAGAATATATGCTTAAATAATAGCCTTGTGAACGAGGAGAGTCAAGAAACTGTTGTTAAATACAAATCACAAATATAACTGTGATGACTTTGTGATAAGTTGTCTTGTCATAATGTGTGATTTTTGCTCAGATCTCTCAAAAGAGTCTCCAATGGCTCTTCATTGTAGTTCTGTATTTCAATCTCTTATAAGGAGGTGATACAAAGGATTTGAACACAGTGTAAAACACCGTGGGATGGTATACAAGTCTAAGTGTTAATTCTATTAACATTAACACTTAGAATTATATACTCTCTTTACCACACTCTCTGGGTGCTTTACAGAGTCAGCATATTGCCCCAACAATCCAGGTCCTCATACCAACCTCAGAAGGATGGAAGGCTGAATCAACTTTGAGCCCCATCACAATCAAACTCCAGGCTGTGGGCCGAGTTAGCCTGCAATACTGCATTCTAACCACTGCACCAACAGGGCTGCTTAAATCTACAATATGATTCATTGGCACAATAAAAATTGTTAAGCCTACTTTATCCATTAGCACAATAAAAAATGGAATGATTTCCTAAATTCTCAATACACATAGTTGATGTCGTGGTTGATACATACAGAAACATCCCAACTATAATTCAGTCATGTCCTTTTGTCACCAGCTTTTTTTGGTGTTGCCTCTTTATATTTGGAAGTAAGGAATGAAGAGGTGACTGCAGAAAAGTTCCTAGGCTTCAGTGTATTCCAATGATATCAAGAGTACAATAGTGCCCAATTTTGAATGAGGCCAAATTAAAACAAATTGCTTTCAAATGTCCAAAGGATATATTTCAGAATAATTCATTTTAATCAGGCCTACCCTAAATCAAGAGATGGACTGGGGGTGGGAAGCTCATCCATCATGATGAAGCATGACTTTTCAATTCTGGCAGTGCAACCAAATATAAAAGAAGACATTAGTAAATGAAATTCAAATACATTAAATTTTGGAGTATTGGGTCTTTCTGGAAGAATTGAGTTATCGTGCAGGGGCTGATTTTTAAAAATGCATGTCCGTGTAGGGAAGGTTTCTTTTTTTAGTTTGTGATTTACTTCATTTTAAAAAGATGACAATTAGTCAGAGGCTGTAATGAAAATAGATGCCACAAGAACACGAAGAGACAAAAAAGATATTTCTTCCAGACTTATTTTTTGGTGACACATGTGGTTTCTTAAATCAACAAAGTTAAGCAAGGATGTTTCGGTTGGACAAACATGCAGCACAGATTTGCAGCATCCAGCAAAACAAAGGAAAAGGATATGGGATATTTTAAATGAGTCTCCAAGGCGTTTGTCTAAGCAGTATCTTTGGTTCCGTTCTGCCTTGTGGGAATTCAAAGATGACCAATACTGAAGTTTAACTTTCATTGGATAAGGATAATGCCTGAACAATTCTTGGTAGCTCCTCTCAAACGATAGAGCTACTCAACAGCTGGTGGTTTATGGCTTTAGTCATATAAAGGCATTTTGAGAGAGAGACTCCAAGTAACACACCTACTTTTCAGATCATAACACATCCCTTAGAATTAATTTTCTATGTGAGGTTCAAACAATGAAAACTTCTCATAGATGCCACCTACACATGAGGAATCCAAAGGGAACAAGCTTCCCTCACTGTGATTTGGGATATCCGTAGCCGCAGTCACAGTTTCAAAATATTAGGCATGATTGCACAATCAGTCACTGTCCTTTTTATGTCTGTGGCGCAATGTGTACAATTCCTACTAAAAACTCGAATGGAGCTTCGATTCTACCATTTCAAATCCAATGACTATTTTTGAGGATGTTCCTGGCAGTGATATATTCTTTCCTTAGTAGTTGAACAGTAGCTATCTCTGGTTTATCAAAACAACATCATAGTAACCTAAAGACTTCTTTTGAGGATCTATTTGTAATAATGCTGATGCTTAGTTTTCAAGTCATTCCAGTCAGATCAGTCTACATCAGGGGTGTCCAAACTTGGCAACTTTAAGACTTGTGGACTACAATCCCAGAATTCCTCAGCCAGCAAAGCACAAGTCTTAAAGTTGCCAAGTTTGGACACCCCTGGTCTATATGTACAGACTTCCATCTGGCCCTTCCATCTATTATAGAAATGTGTTGATTATCCATAAGAGACTCTCATATATTTTAATTTTTATTTAAGCTTTTGTATGAATTGTATGATAGCAAAACAGATTTATCTAAGAGACCCAATCAGTATTACTGTGCTATGCTGTTCCAGAATCTAATGATTTGTCTTTGGAACATACACCTTTTAGCCATTAGAAAGTAATAGGTTGCACAATATTGTCAGGATACAATTCTATTCCTCTATTTCAAACCTCCCTTTTGTAAGGAGGCAGTTACAAAATGCCATAATGCTTTAGCACCAAAGTACCTTATTAACACCAGGAATCTTGAGAAATTGTCAGTTTGACTTTTTTTTTTTTTAAATGGCTCCAAGGAGAATAAACCACAGCCTATGATTTCTCAGGGTTATGTCTTAGGTACACTTTGATGATATCCTGTAATTCAGTGTTTCTCAGATTTGGCAACTTCAAGATGCCCGGACTTCAATTCCCAGAATTCTCCAGCCCGCATGCTAGTTATAGTGAATTGAAATTCTTATTACAGCCATTATCACTAGGCTGAGGATAGCTGTTTTTTTTTTTTTATCAGCAGTTTTCTGGCCAATGATAAAGATATGTAATAAAAATGTTGGGTAACTATTTTAAGTAGTAATTTAACAGCATTAAGCTTCCGGCCCGGATACAGTACTGAGATGGCTTTGGTCGCGTTGGTGGATGAGCTCTGGAGGGCCAGGGATAAGGGTTACTCCTCTGCCCTGGTCCCATTAGACCTCTCAGCGGCTTTCGATACCATCAACCATGGTATCCTGCTGCGCCAGTTGGAGGGTTTGGGAGTGGGAGGCACCATTTATCGGTGGTTCTCCTCCTACCTCTCTGACCGGACACAGACGGTGTTGACAGGGGGGCAGAGATCGACTCCGAGGTGCCTCATGTGTGGGGTGCCGCAGGGATCGATTCTCTCGCCCCTCCTGTTCAACATCTATATGAAGCCGCTGGGCGAGATCATCAGTGGTTTTGGGGTGAGGTACCAACTGTACGCTGATGACACGCAGCTGTACTTTTCCACCCCAGGCCACCCCAACAAAGCTATCGAAGTACTGTCCCGGTGTTTGGAAGCCGTTCGGGTCTGGATGGGGAGAAACAGGCTCAAGCTTAATCCCTCCAAGACGGAATGGCTGTGGATGCCGGCACCCTGGTACAGTCAGCTGCAGATGCGGCTGTCTGTTGGGGGCAAGTCATTGGCCCCAATGGAAAGGGTGCGCAACTTGGGCGTGCTCCTGGATGGGCGGTTGTCCTTTGAAGACCATTTGACGACCGTCTCCAGGAGAACTTTTTATCAGGTTCGCCTGATCCGCCAGTTGCGTCCCTTCCTGGACCGGGATGCCCTATGCACGGTCACTCATGCTCTCAATACCTCTCGCTTGGACTATTGCAATGCTCTCTACATGGGGCTCCCCTTGAAGAGCACCCGGAGACTCCAGTTAGTCCAGAATGCGGCTGCGCGGGTTATTGAGGGAGCAGTTCGGAGCTCCCATGTAACACCTATCCTGCGCAGACTGCACTGGCTACCTGTTGTCTTCCGGGTGCGCTTCAAGGTATTGGCTACTACCTTTAAAGCGCTCCATGGCTTAGGACCGGGATACTTATGGGACCGTCTACTGCCGTCCTCTATCTCCCAACGACCAGTGCGTTCTCACAGAGAGGGACTCCTTAAGGTGCCGTCAGCCAAACAATGTCGACTGGCGGCCCCCAGGGGGAGGGCCTTCTCTGTGGGGGCTCCTACCCTGTTGAACGAACTTCCCCCTGGACTTCGACAACTATCTGACCTTAGGACCTTTCGCCGCGAACTTAAAACCTATTTATTCCGCCTTGCTGGACTGGCTTGATTTTTAAAATTTTTAATTTGATTTTATGGGTTTTAAATTTTTGTCAATTTTATAGGGTGTTATTGTATTTTAAATTTGGCCATTTGAATAAGTTTTTTAAGGGTTGTTCTTAGTATTGTATGTATTGTTCCTTTTGTATTTTATTTTGGCTGTTCACCGCCCTGAGTCCTTCGGGAGAAGGGCGGTATACAAATTAAAATACTATTATTATTATTATTATTATTATTATTATTATTATTATTATTATTATTATTATTATTATTATTATTATTATTATTATTATTATTATTATTATTATTATGCTAAGGTAACCTTGGTTCTAATTATACTTAAAGTTAGGAGGAGCATTCCAGGGGAAAAAATAAACAGCAGGCAGTCCAATCTAAATATGGGTGGAAATCTGTCTAATTAATTGTATTGGCCAAATATCCTTTTGCTCATCCCTAATTTTGTGAAAATATTTGCAGTGTAATTTCTGAGCCAATTCAAGACAGGCTCAATTGGTTAAGGAGCCACAAAGAATGTCCAGAATCAAATTTCCAATATGCCTTAGAAGAACATGGCTTTCAATTTAGTTTAGAAATTATAAATATTAACTATAATTTCAAGCAGAAAATAAGATTATTAAATTAAAATAATTTAATAATCTTTAAATTATTAAAGATATCTTAATAATTAAAATAAACAGCAAGTGATCTAACAAATGGAAATAAGCATTTGAATTACCTCAGAATAAAATGACTCCAGTAAATTGTCAATAAATGATTACTGACTTCAATAAATATTGGTGTGACTTGAAAAAGATTAAAAATAAAGATCAGAAATTCATAAGTCATTTTTTTTTAGAGATGTACAGACTGATCACCAAAATTTGATTTGGATCCCTGATTCATTCCCTCATTCAAACATTTTAGACTGACTGAGAACGTTGATTTGATTCAATTCAATATTTTGGAAGGTCAGTTCAATACAGCAATTCAATCAAATCACTTTTTAACTGAATCCCCAGACTGAAACCTTACACTGCCTTTGTACTGTACTGCCATTTTTTGCAGATGGCAAAATTACAAACTGCAGATGGAAATTACAAACTAGGCTATTGATTTGATAGGAGTCTCATAAAGTGGTAATCAAAGATGCCAGATGATAATTCAACAATATGGTTCTAAATGGATTATCCAAGCTAATATGGTCAATGGAACAGATCATATAAAATTAGAGTTGAAATAATGCAGGGCCCCTTCTCTAAAGTTAGTGATTATCCCTGTGTGGTATATTTCTGAGTTAAGGAGAGTTGCAAAACAGAGAACAAGTGTCGGATATCCCTTAAATTTAATCCAGAGAATAGAGTAATGTTGAGCATCCTTGACCATGCAACTACACTGTACTTTATGTCAGTTGTACATGCCAATACATTCCTGTTGTGCAATCAAGCAATACAGACAAGAGCAACTGTCATGCTGAGTTATGTTGTTCCAATATTTCTTTTTGTAGCATAACGGGCTTCAGTTCAAATTCTTCAATTCCAGAGATATACAGTACACAGTATACAGTTCCAGGTATTCCCCTATTTTGTTATTCATATATTTTTAATGCCATTGCTCAAAACCAAATCCAGGTAACATGCTTGATTTTTTTTCCCTTTCCTTGGAGGGGATCAAAATGAAATATGGGTTTTATATGATCTGCAGCAACTTTTTTTGGAACTACATGCATGCTGCACCATAAATATTTATTTGGCTTTAGTGATTTCCATTGGCCCATCCAACATGTATCTAGCCACAGGTCTCACCCGGCTCCATCTTGTTAATTCCTGTACAATTCATTTTACAACTGAAAAGACCCACCTGAATATTTAAAAGCAATTGACCATTTATTTCCAACAACATTAAACGGCAACCTTTTTAGGACACTATAGGGATTGAGAATTTATATTGATAATTTAAATGGTATTTCTTAAAAAGCACTTCTGATGACACAATTGAGAATAATTAAACTAGCTGTCGAAAGGAATAATAAATACATAAGAATACAAAATTCATGAAATAAAGAAAAATGCAAACATTATTTTTTAACATCCGGTGCAGAGACAGCCCGCCCACTTGCCCCGACTCTATGCCGTCCTATTTAGGCACGTTTTTGAGGCTAGGCGCATGCATGGAAGGCATGCATGCAAGCAAAGCACATGCACAGAAGGCTGAGCGCATGTGCGGACATGCAAAGCGAGCGTGCACGTGCGGGGAGAACTGGTGGTAAAAAAATGTCAGACCCACCACGGATCCAGTGTAGTAGCTTTGTCTATTTTTCATCTTGAGGCCGTGATTGGTTAGACCAGTGGTAGTCAGCCTGGTCCCTACCACCCATTAGTGGGTGTTCCAGCTTTCATGGTTGGCGGTAGGGGTTTTGTCCGATACTGAAGCACTTTCCTTTTTAAAAATTTAATTGACTTTTAAAAAAAATTTCATAGCATTATTTAAAAACATTTTCATTAGGTTTTCATAAAATTCCCCATGACAATTTAAATTTCTGAAAAATATATTATTTGTATCTCCCGCGCATAAGTTTAGTTCACGTTATGTAAGTGAAACTAAATGGTGCTATAGTGCGACCGCAAACAAAAGAGCCTCATCCCAGAATAGCTTGCGCATCTCCCCCCACACCACTCAGCTGTAACAGACAAGCAGAGCTGGTAGCCAGTGCCCCCCCCCACCAAACCCAATTCACGATGTGCGAGAGCCATGCGCAGATGACAATACACTTTATAAATCACCATTACTGTGGAACTGGTGGGCGGTTAGAAAATTTTACTACTAACAGAGATACAAAAGTGGGTGGTAGGTATAAAAAGGTTGACTATCCCTGGGTTAGACAAAGATAGAGCAGAAATGGTCAAGTAATGACTTAAATTTCTGCAGTTATAGTAAATTGTTTTTTAGAAACTGTGGGGTCATGGTGCTCTCTGAACTCAGTTCATTAGCAAGCTAGGTAACATCATCAGCTTTCTAGAAGTTTACTTCTCATGTAAAAAAAGTTGCTTTTTAACATATATATAAATGAGTTAGGAATGAGTTGTGAACAGTCATGCAACCAAACTATTCAGGGGGCAAAAAACAAATAAACAATTGTGAAGAACTCCAAAAGATTCTCCTCAAACAATGGGAGTAGACTGCATAGTAGAAGATACAGATCTTACAAAGATGTGTAAAGTGATACATGTCAACACACACACACACACACACACACAATTCCAAAGTTCACCTGTACATTAATGATATCTGAGATTACAGCAACTGGCCAGAAAGAATATTTTGGAGTCAACGTAGACAATCAGGGAAAACCTATACAACTTTATTTCCAAACTTATAAAAATTCCCAAAGTGCTCCATGGAATCCATTGTTTCTCAAGGGAGAGACTGAGAAAAGTAGGAGAAGTGAGGAAAACATTATAGACCAGAGACTGGAGAAGATGAGTTTTGTCCACAGCAGCCTAAAGATAAAGGTAAAGGTTGTCCCTATCCAATTGTATCTGACTCTGGGGGACAGGGTTTAATCTCCGTTTCTTAGCTGAGGTGAGTCATGTGGCCAGCATGATTATATACTGAGGTGCATGGAATGCTGTTATCTTCCCACTGAAGTGGTTCCTATTTATCTACTTGCATTTGCATACTTTAGAACCACTAGGTTGGCAGGAGCAGGTTGGCAAGTAACATCTTGTCACGCAGCACTTGGATCTCAAACCAAGTTTTGATGCTGACTAGCTCAGTATCTTTAACCACTGCACTATCGCGCTCCCATTCGCTGCAGTCCAAAGTGGCCAATTGGAAGAGAACAAATCCCCCCGCCATCGCGTCAGCAGCCACATCTTTATCAAAGCATGCTAGATTGAATTCGTAGCAAAATGTGTGTTGGAAGTAGAGGGAACATATCATTTTAAAGCTGGAACAGCTAAGATGATTCTAAGCTACCTCAGGCATGAATATGGCTGAGTAAAGGCTACATTATGAGGACATGTCAATTACCAGGGCATATTCATGATGTGGTTTGGAAAGATTAGAATGAGCCCCATAGTAATTTTTAACAAAAAAGAACTATCAGCGGCCAGCATCATATGGTACATTAGATCCCACAACTGTCAACTCCCTCTCTCCGAAGCACATAGAAAGAAAATATTATATTCTTTCTCCCACATATAAATTCACAGAATATATATCCCCCAAAGAACAATTCAAACACCACAAACCATACCTCTTCTTCTTATACGTATATAAACTTTTTCTTCTCTCTTCCTCAGGAAAAAAAAAATCAAATGACCTCTCTCCATGTTGCTCCCACGATGTGTGACCTCTTAATAATTCTGCAAAAAAACAGTTACCTGTCTTAATAGCAGGAGTTCTCCTAGTGCCTAACCATATTCCTAGATCTTCAATCTTTCTCAGATGGAAGCAGTAAAAAAGAGGCACTTGGAGGGAAATCTGCATTAACTTCCAACTTTCCAAGCCTCTCAAATTCCCCAGCCCCTGGTGCCTGCTCTGCTGGAACCACCCAACGTAGTAAAATCTAGCTGCTCCTTCTGGAAATGGAAAAGTGACTTTTTCCATAGGCAAGAACCCTTCCATTCCAACTGAACAAAATGGTTGTTGGCTCCTACTCAGCGCTAGACAGGCACTTGAGAGATGCTTCAGAAGTGAACAGATGCTTTAATGCTGCTATAACTAGCTCCAATTATTAAAAATAGAACAGAGCCAAAGGTTGGAAGGCAAACTTTTCTGGCACACTGGTTCTATGTTGGAGTCTCCAGGAGGTTTGTTTTTTGTTTTGCTTAAGATGAAGCACAAGATGGTGCATCACCCTTGCTTTTCGTGTTCAAAAGCCAACTGGCTTACCTATTGTTCAGAATAACAGAGTTGGAAGGGACCTTGGAGACCTTCTAGTTCAAACCCCTGCTCAAGCAGGAGACCTTATACAATTCCAAATCTTCGTAAAAATCTCCAGAGATGGAGCATCGACAATTTCTAGAGGCAAGCCATTCCACTGGTTAATTGTTTTCACTGTCAAAAATTCCTTAGTTCTAGGTTGATTCCCTTCTTGATAAGTTTCCATCCATTGCTTCTTGTCCTGCCTTCTGATGTTTTGGAGAATACGTTGACCCTCCTCTTCCTTGTGGCAATCCTTCAAATTTTGGAACACTGCTATCATGTCACCATGTCATTGCTGAAGGTCATACGTTGCTTTGAGGTACAAGAGTGTATGGTGTAGAATTTCCTTCACTTTCCAGAAGGGACTACCTCATTTTCTCTAATGGTAGAGCAAACTCTCTCTACAAAACGCCAACATTTGCTTTTTGTTCTGTTTCTATACCGTGGAACTTTTGCCATGGTTTGTTGCTATTTTAGAGCTGTGGATTTCATAAAAATTTCCTCGGGATTCCAATTTATCAAGGATCAAGATCACGTGAAGTGTTAGTGCCACTTTATAATGCCTTGGTAAGGCCACACTTGGAATATTGCATTCAGTTTTGGTCGCCACGATGTAAAAAAGATGTTGAGACTCTAGAAAGAGTGCAGAGAAGAGCAACAAAGATGATTGGGGGACTGGAGGCTAAAACATATGAAGAACGGTTGCAGGAACTCGGTATGTCTAGTTTAATGAAAAGAAGGATTAGGAGTGACATGATAGCAGGGTTGCCACAAAGAAGAGGGAGTCAAGTGATTCTCCAAAACACCTGAGGCCAGGACAAGAAGCAATGGGTGGAAACTAATCACGGAGAGAAGCAACTTAGAACTAAGGAGAAATTTCCTGACAGTTAGAACAATTAATCAGTGGAACAACTTGCCTGCAGAAATTGTAAATGCTCCAACACTGGAATTTTTTAAGAAAATGTTGGATAACCATTTGTCTGAAATGGTGTAGGGTTTCCTGCCTGGGCAGGGGGTTGGACTAGAAGACCTCCAAGGTCCCTTCCAACTCTGTTATTATGTTAAGGATGTTAAGGATCTAATCTTGTCAGTGTGATGATTTTCCAAAGCCACCAAGTCAAATCAGACCTATCATTTGATATAAGTGAAGGGCAATTCAAATTGAGACCTTTTATTAATGCACTGAGACTTTTTTTTTTAATCCCTTCAAGTCAATATTGACCTCTGTCAACTGGATTAGTCCTTGTAGTTTTCTTGTCAAGATTTTCAGAAGTGATTTGCCTTTGCCTTCTTCATCCTAGAGATGAGAGAGAATGACTCTTCCAAAATCACCCAGCTGGCTTCATGCCTAAGGCAGATTAGAATTCATGGTCTCTTGGTTTCCAGGGTTGTGCTTTAACTCCTACACCAAACTGGTTCTCTAATTCTTTCTTTATTAAATGAATATGTCCACTGACTTTCCAGTTAGCTAAGTTGAACTATATCTACTAGCAAAAACCATTGATAGGTCACTTAGGTAAGTTGATTGGAACTTAATAAGTTAATTTATTTAATAATAATTTATTTATATAATAATTTATTTATTTATATAATAATAAGTTAATTTATTTAATAATAATTTATTTATATAATAATTTATTTAATAAGTTATTAATAACTTAATAAGTTGATTGGAACTTAATAAGGGGCGTGCATAAGAGCACAAAAGTGCCTACCATTCCTGTCCTATTGTTCCCTTCATTATATCAAATTAATATAGCTGATGCATATTCTTTACTTATATATATATATATATATATATATATATATATATATATATATATATATATATATATATATATTTGTTTTCTGAGGTTTTCGCGGGTGTTTGTATGTAGGTCTTTGGTTATTCGGGTTTTCTCCCGCGTAAAATTGGAAGTGTCTTGGCGACGTTTCGACGAAGTCTCATTCGTCATCTTCAGGCTTCAGCTTCGTGCTTCGTGCTTCTGGGAGCAATGTGTGATTGCAGCTGTTTCTTCCTTTTTAACTGCTAGTGGGGGTTTGAACTGATTGGGTGGGAGCTTGGCTGTGCTCTGATTGGATGGGGGTTTTTTTGTGCTCTGATTGGATGGGGGGGTGTCCTGTTTGGGTGGGGGCTTGGTTGTGCTCAAATTAGTCTGAGTTGCAGTTACACCCCCCCATCCAATCAGCGCACAAAAAAACCCCCATCCAACCAGAACACAGCCCACCTGCCACCCAATCAAGTCAAACCCCCACCAGCAGTTAAAAGGAAGAAACAGCTGCAATCACACATTGCTCCCAGAAGCACGAAGCTGAAGCCTGAAGATGACGAATGAGACTTCGTCGAAACGTCGCCAAGACACTTCCAATTTTACGCGGGAGAAAACCCGAATAACCAAAGACCTACATACAAACACCCGCGAAAACCTCAGAAAACATATATATATATATATATATATATATATATATATATATATATATATATTCTTCATGATACTTTTTTTTACTTATGACAATGTTTGTGTATACTGTTGTGACAAAATGAAATAAATAATAAAAAAACTTTCCATATTCCATCACCAAACTTTGATCTTTGCTTTTATCCCTGGGTAAGGTTGGAAAGGCAATGTATTAATTCAATGTTTTATGCTGTGTCAGGAATTAGCATTTAAATACAAACATTTATGGTTGAGATGAAAAATATGGACTAAAATTTAAGTTGATTTAAAACTTGGATTTCATTTTTGAAATCATTTTTAATAGCAGCACACAGGATGCATGGAAATTTACAACGCATCCAAAACAGTTTCATAATGAAAAAGTAACTTAATAATACATCGGCGGAAAAAAGAAAGAAAGAAAGCTCCTATTTAAGTTATAGCAATACAAGCACACACAGATTCCTGACACAGTGCCTTAAAATACACAAAAGGGAGAAAAATGACAAACAAGCAAATTGTTCAACAGTGGAGAACTCTTTCCCAGTTCATAAAGACTTGAGAAATCATGAGCTTACAGAAAGACTGTTTTAAAAAAAAAAATTAAAAGGAAGACCTCTCCAAGCGGTTGATATATTTATTGTGAGGCAGGCCTTGTTCTCATTTTTAATTTTGAAAAACAGTGCTGAAAAGGCTTATGCGCGCACACATACACACACACACACACACACACACACACACACACAGAGAAGAGAAAGCAAAACAAGGGGAAGGAGGAGAAAGCTAATGAATCTTGCATCCTGAATGAAAGCTCCAGGATACTAGAGCGGTGTGCCAGTTGCCCAGTGTTTGCATGGCTCTTTCCACAGAAAAAATAAGCAAAGCCAAACCCAGATGTCAATTAGTATTCTGAAGGTGTCCAAGACTCGGCGCTGGCTTCTGCCGAGCCAAATTTTTAGAGCTGTCAGAGCTGCCTGGCTGATGACTAACAGCTGAATTGTCCGGTAGCTGGCTTGATTAAGCTGAAGAGTCCGCTCATTGAAAGCTCATTTGCTCTGGAGCAAGACAGATTGATTATGGAGGGGTGGAAAAAGGAATATTTTGTTTTCCCGCAAAAGGAGCTAAGAAAAACATCTTGGAGCAAATGGGGAATGATAAGTTCAAACACACGAGGGCTTTCTTAATGGAGTTGAATTCCGCAACAAGACTTCTGTTTCTTTCCAACAGGTTTACTGCTACAGCCTTGTGTCAGAACGTGATTTAAATGTAATAGCAATTGTTTGGCTTGCATCCTGAAAGGAACATGTGGTACCTTTTCTTTAAAAAAACAAACTTACTTTTATAAACTCAATTACATCAGGGTTGGGTTTTTTTTCATTTGCTGAGCGTAACTGTGATTCTTATGGAGAACTTGGAACCAGGATTTAGACATGTTTTAATTTTTAAAGTTTTGGATGGATTATTTCTTTTTGAGTTGTTTTTAATGGATTGCTGTTTAACACAAGCCCAAACAAAACCATCTTGGGATTGTCACCAACACTCCTACTAGCTCAAAATGGATATTAAATTAACAGAATCTTATTAGCTAGCTGCTCTTGGTTCAGTAATATATTTATAGAGAGATAAAACGCATTGACAAATGGACTGTATTAGCTGCCATTTTCTATGGAAAGCTCTGAAGGCAACAAGCAAGTCTTCTATTTACACTTAAATACCTGCAGACACTTATCATACACAAAGTTTGCCACTAAATAAATATAATCAAGAAAATTAATTTTCCTACCTCCAAATACTTACAATACTGTCATCAAAGCTTCAAACTACGGCTGAAATGACCATTAAACTGCCTTGATGTTTAAACAAAGAAAACAAACCAAAAATTATTTAAGATTGTCAAATGTCTTCTTGACTCTAGTAGCAGAATTTTACTTTGCTTCTAAAATGCAATTGGATTGTATAGGCCTTATAAGTAAAAAGTCAAAAAAAAAACACCAAATAAAGAATCTAAAATGTTTCTATACTCTTTGAAGAAGTAGGGAAAATGTTGAGGGGGAAAAACTATAAGTTCATGAGGCAAAAGTGTTATGAAATGATAAATTGTTTTTATGACTCCCCACTCATGGGAGAAGAAATGTATATGTGTGTGTGTTGTTGTTGTTGTTGTTGTTGTTTTATAAATGCCAGAAGTAGCTTGCTCCTTTTTCTTCAGTGGGAAAGATCTTTAGCACCCTCTACAGACATAGTCACTATTTTTTTTAAGGAGTAAAGTACCTTTCCGTCCTATAGTTTTGAATTCAGAATCCTTTAAGTGGGCTTTCATCAAGAACATTCATCACATGCTTTAATGGGCATATACTGTACCGGTGTATGTATATATTAGTGTTCTCCTTATATAGCCAAATGAAAATAGAGTCTGTAAAACAGGATAAATCACTATTATTCCATTTCTAAGCCACCCACGCGACATGAGGTTTATCCTCCAGAGCCAGATACCAAGCATATAATCTACAGTTTTCTATTTCTATGAGAACTGAATCTGTTTCTCAGTGCTCAGCAGCCAGACAGCTTCAAATAGTTGTGCGTAAAACATAATTAAGGTGAAGTCTGACAAATATTATAAAATAATTTGCATTAAGACTGTGTTAAATAAACACAGCCACTTTTGCTGTGTTTACCCACTACAATCTTGAATATTATAGCATTTAGAATTTTTATCTGTCCCTATTTTAATATAAATAACACATCATTAATGGCTTCTGAATGATGTTAGCTAATGGGAAATATTATATAGGTAATCCCAAAGGTGCTTTTCCAAAAGGAAAGTTCTCAGTTGCCTTTTAGAAAAGCACCTTTGGGACAACTATGACCTGGATGATTGAACATTTCCATAGACATCATATAGGTAAGTTTCCATACTTTTCTGTCTATACTGTACATATTTTAGGAAAATAAAACGTATCACTACTTTGTGTAAGAAAATGTAGCTGTTTAATAAATACAAAGGTATCTAGATTCTAGACCAAACATTAAAACAGTCTCTTCTATCTTTCAAGCTCCAGTGTAATTCCCACAACGAATTAAAACATTTAATCTGCAGAAAAGAAAATGTCATTACTGCAGATGTTAATTATCTAGCAAAGTACTTTAAGTTGAGCTCAGGAACAGCAGAGATTGAAAGAACTGTCCTATTGGCTTTTATAAGAACAGATCAGTAGTGAAATCCAAATTTTTTTACTACCGGTTCTGTGGGCATGGCTTGGTGGGCATGGCTTGGTGGGCAAGGCAGGAAATCTCCATTCCCACCCCACTCCAGGGGAAGAATATTTTTTTTTATTTTTTTTATTTTATTTGCATTTATATCCCGCCCTTCTCCAAAGACTCAGGGCGGCTTACATTATGTCAGGCAATAGTCTTCATCCATTTTGTATACTATATACAAAGTCAACTTATTGCCCTCCAACAATCTGGGTCCTCATTTTACCTACCTTATAAAGGATGGAAGGCTGAGTCAACCTTGGACCTGGTGGGACTTGAACCTGCAATATTGCAAGCAGTTGCTGTTAATAACAGGCTGCATTAGCCTGTTGAGCCACCAGAGGCCCTATTTTGCTAAATTGCTAAATTTAAATGCCCTATATTGCTAAATCTCTATTCCCATCCCACTCTGGGACCAGCCAGAGGTGGTATTTTCCAGTTCTCCAAACTACTCAAAATTTCCGCTACCGGTTCTCCAGAACCTGTCAGAATCTGATAGCTTTCACCCCTGGATCAGATGCACCAGGTAATTCTAAATCAAATACATAAATAATTAAACAACTTTCAAAACCTCTGCCAACAGGAGTTAGGCACCAGGTTCAAGTCCAGCCTCAATCATGAAATCCAGCAGGGTGACCTTGGGCCAGTCACTCTCTTTTGGCCCAACCCATCTCACGGAGTGATTGTTGTGGGGATATTAGGAAGATCCAGCTGGCTTTCATGTCTAATGTGGGATTAGAACTCGCAGACTCCTGGTTTTAGCCTGGTGCCTTCACCACTAGCCCAGATGCAATTCAAGCTACCACTCTCTCCACTTTCTTCCATATCTTAACCATTAACTGTCATTTTTGTCCTTAACAGTATATTGGTAAAATGAGCTTCTGAAAAAGGGGATAGCCTGTAATTATGGTTCTTTCTTATCCAGTGGGACAGGCATCGAGCATGGCATGGCACATTTGTTTGTGTTTGTTTTTGCTCTTCTCAGCATCATCTTCCTGCCACTCCTTGAGTTCTGCCATGATATTTGGAAGGATCAGACCAAGCCATTAGTTGTATGCACTATGACAGCAAGTGCCATTTGATAAGGATTTGATAGGCAGGTTCATCTCCTGTCCTCCATGTTTTCTGAGAAAGCAATATTCCAAATCATTTTGGGGGGGGGGGGTGTATTCTTTCTAGAGTCATTTCCTGATCTCGATTCCTAGCATCCTAAGCATCTTTTCACCCCATGGGTGGTGACACAGGGGAAGGCTGGGCTGTTCAGATGAAGGCCAGACAAGGAATAATGGATGGAAACTGATCAAGGAGAGATTCAACCTAGAAATAAGGGGGGGGGGAATTGACAGTCAGAGCAATCAACCAATGAGTTCGGAAGTTGGGGGAGCTTCAAGAAGAGACTGGACTGCCATCTGTCAGAAATGATGTAGTGTCTGCTTGGGCAGATGACTTACAAGGTCCCTTCCAACCCCGTTAATCTGTGTTTGTAAATTGCAAGTTCATGGAAGCCAACCGTTGGTTCAGTTTATGGTGATGATGCTCCAGCAGATGTATTTTTGCCTATGCAGCTAGTAATGGTAGGTCCAGCTTGTACCAATCTACTACTTAGCAGACAACAAACATGCATTAGTGTCACCAGTCTATAGTAAGAAAAGCAAAGGAGCTGCTGCTATGCTGTGATACTGGGACAACATTGCAGCATGTCTCACTAGTTGCTTTGCACCATCTTTTATAATTACAAATCCCATTGCAAAGGTACCTGTTCCTAACCATTATGGCACCAGAATGGCAACAGCAGGGCAGAGTTTGTGTTATAAGGTCACAATGGATGTCTTGTCATTTCCTTCCTCTGCCCCACCCCCCTACAAATGTTTCCTTACACCAGTGCATGGAAAAGACAGATCAAGAAGAGATAATTAGGTCCTGCAACACTACTGAACTATGACAGAATCCTTGATATTATTTCATTGATATTACACACACACACACACACACACACACACACACGTGTGTGTGTGTGTGTGTGTGTGTCAATTTTTTTTTTAAATCTAGAAAGAGGAAATATCCAGGGGGGAAAGCAAGATATGCTGTAATACAACTCTAGAAAAATATTATTTATCATTTATTTTATGCTTTAATTCTTTCATTCCATCACTGTTCCAGATTTATTGTTTGATTACAACTAAAATTCATGTGCAGTATACTTGAACAAAACTTAAATAAATTTACTGTAGCAAGTAATATTTTTCCTATAGTTATGACAGTTTCTATTTAAGAGACAATGTTATTGTTAGTTGTGAAATCATGTCTGACTCATCGTGACCCCATGGACCACATTCCTCCAGGCCTTCCTGTTCTCTACCATCCTCTGGAGTCCATTTAAGCTCACGCCTACTGCTTCAGTGACTCCATCGAGCCACCTCGTTCTCTGTCGTCCCCTTCTTCTTTTGCCCTCAATCTTTCCCAGCATTAGGCTCTTCTCCAGTGAGTCCTTCTTTCTCATTAGGTGGCCAAAGTATTTCAGTTTCATCTGCAGGAGCTGGCCTTCTAAAGAGCAGTCAGGGTTGATCTCCTCTAGGACTGACCGGTTTAATTGCCTTGCAGGCCAAGGGACTCGCAGGAGTCTTCTAGTTCAAAGGCCTCAATTCTTTGACACTCAGCCTTTCTTATGGTCCAACTTTCACAGCCATACATTGCAACTGGGAAAACCATAGCCTTGACTATACGCACTTTTGTTGGGAGGTGATGTCTCTGCTTTTTAGTATGCTGTCTAGATTTGCCATATCTTTCCTCCCCAGGAGCGTCTTTTAATTTCTTGGCTGCAGTCACCATCTGCGGTGATCTTGGAGCCCAGGAAAATAAAATCTGTCACTACTTCCATTTCTTCCCTATCTATTTGCCAGGAATTGAGAGGGCCAGATGCCATGATCTTAGTCTTCTTAATGTTGCATTTCAAGCTAATTTTTGCACTCTCCTTCTTCACCCGCATCAAGAGGCTCTTTAGTTCCTCTTCACTTTCTGCTATTAGAGTGGTATCATCGGCATATCTGAGGTTGTTGATATTTCTCCCAGCAATCTTAATTCCAACTTTTGATTCATCTATCCCTGCCTTTCTCATGATGTGCTCTGCAAATAAGTTAAATAGGCAGGGCAACAGTATACAGCTTTGTCAGTCTGCTTTCCCAATTTTGAACTAATCAGTGGTTCGGTGTCCAGTTCTCACTGTTGCTTCTTGACCCGCATATAGGTTTCTCAAAAGACAAATAAGACGGTCTGATACTCCCATCTCTTTAAGAACATGCCACAATTTATTCTGATCCACACAATCAAAGGTTTTAGTATAGTCAATGAAGCAGAAGTAGATGTTTTTCTGGAACTCCCTAGCTTTCTCCATAATCCAGTGTATGTTGGCAATTTGATCTCTAGTTCCTCTGCCTCTTCGAAATCCTGCCTGTACTTCTGGTAGTTCTCAATCCACATACTGCTGGAGCCTAGCTTGTAGGATTTTAAGCATAACCTTACTAGCATGTGACATGAGTGCAATGGTGTGATAGTTTGAACATTCTTTGGCATTGCCTTCCTTTGGAATTGGAATGTAAACTGACCTTTTCCAATCCTGTGGCCACTTTTGAGTTTTCCAAATTTGCTGGCAAATTGAGTGTAGCACTTTTACTGCATTGTCTTTTAAGATGTTTGAATAGCTCAGCTGGAATAGTGTCTCCTCCACTAGCCTTGTTGTTGCTCAGATTTCCTAAGGCCCATTTGACTTCACATTCTAGGATGTCTGGCTGGAGGTCAGTGACCACCCCATCTTGGTTATCAGGGATGTTAAGCTCATTCTTGTATAGTTCTTCTGTGTAATTTTGCCACCTCTTCTTAATCTCTTCTGCCTCTGTTAGGTCCCTGCCATTTTTGACCTTTATCATGCCCATCTTTGCATGAAACGTTCCCTTCATATCTCCAATCTTCTTGAAGAGACCTCTGGTACTCCCTATTCTATTATTTTCTTCTATTTCTTTGCACTGTTCATTTAAGAAGGCATTCTTATCTCTTCTAGCTATTCTCTGGAATTCTGCATTCAACTGGGTGTATCTTTCTCTTTCTCCCTTGCCTTTCACTTCCCTTCTTTCCTTGGCTATTTGCAAAGCTTCCTCAGATAACCAATTTGCTTTCTTGCATTTCTTTTTCTTTGGGATGATTTTAGTTGCTACCTCTTGTACAATGTTGCAAACCTCCGTCCATAGTTCTTCAGACACTCTGTCTATCAGATCTAATTCCTTAAATCTATTTGTTACCTCTACTGTATATTCATCAGGGATATGCTATTCCCTACTTTCTTCAATTTAAATATAAATTTTGCAATGAGAAGCTCATGATCTGAGTCACAGTCAGCTCCTGGTCTTGTTTTTTACTGATTGTATAGAGCTTCTCCATCTTTGGCTGCAGAGCACATAGTCAATCTGATTTCTGTGTTAACTGTCTGGTGATGTCCATGTGTAGTGTCATCTTTTGGGTTGTTGGAAAAGAGTGTTTGCTATGACCGTCGCATTATCTTGACAGAATTCTATCAGCCTGTGCCCTGCTTCATTTTATACTGCAAGCCAAACTTGCTTGCTATTCCAGTTTTCTTTTGGCTTCCTAATTTAGCATTCCAATCCCCCATGATGATAAGGACATCATTTTTTGCTGTTAATTCTAGAAGTTGTTATAGGGCGTCATAGAACCAGTCAATTTCATCCACTTCAGCACCAGTTGTTGTGGCATAGACTTGAATTACTGTAATATTGAATGGTTTGCCTTGGATTTGAACTGAGATCATTCTGTCATTTTGGGGATTGTATCCCAGTATTGCTTTTCCTACTCTTTTATTGACTATGAAAGCTACTCCATTTCTTCTGAGGGATTCTTGTCCGCAGTAGTATACCTGATGGTCATCTGAATTAAATTCACCCTGTCCATGTTAGTTTGCTGATTCCTAAAATGTCAATATTCAGTCTTGTCATCTCTTGTCTGACCACGTCCAGACTTGCCTTGATTCATGGAACTTACATTCCAGGTTCCTATGGAGAAAAAAATCTTTAAAGCATTGGACTTTCCTTTCACCACCAGATGCATCCACAGCTGAGCGTCCTTTCGGCTTTGGCCCAGTTGCTTCATTCTTTCTGGCACTACTAGTACTAGCCCTCTGCTCTTCCCCAGTAGCATATTGGACACCTTCCAACCTGAGGGGCTGATCTTCCATTATCATATCTTTTTTTCCTTTTTGTACTGTCCATGGGGTTTTCATGGCAAAGATACTGGAGTGGGTTGCCATTTCCTTCTCCAGTGGATCACATTTTGTTGGAACTCTCTGCTATGACCTGTCCATCTTGGATGTCCCTGCATGGCATAGCTCATAGCTTCATTAAACTATGCTAGCCCCTTCGCCATGATAAGCAGTAATCCGTGAAGGGGTAAGAAACAATAGTTTGTTTAAATATGTACAAGAAAAAGAGCATTTAATGATCATTTCCCCCCCATTTCTGCTAATTCTGCCATCTTTACAGTCCATTCCTCCATTATGGGTATGTTAAGGTAAAGATAAAGTTTCCCTTCGCACATACGTGCTAGTCATTTCCGGCTCTATAGGGCGGTGCTCATCTCCATTTCTAAGCCGAAGAGCCAGCACTGTCTGAAGATGTCTCCATGGTCATATGGTCAGCATGACTAAATGCCGAAGATGCACAGAGCGCTATTACCTTCCCACCAAAGTGGTCCCTATTTTTCTACATGCATTTTTTATGTACTTTCGAACTGTTAGGTTGGCAGAAACTGGGACAAGTAACGGGAGGTCACTCCATTATGCGGTGCTAGGGATTCAAACCGCTGAACTGCCAACCTTCTGATCGACAAGCTCAGCATCTTTGCCACTGAGCCACTGCGTCCTTATTATGGGTATGTTAGTATTTGTCAATTGTCAATTTGTCAATTGTGCATATAATAATCTTGCTGCACTTTCCATATATCAAATCAATGTTTCATAAATCTTCTTTAAATAATTGTCTGTAAGTCCTAGTGAGATAACCTCTGCCTTCATTTTAGTATTTCCCTTTAAAATTATTTCAATCAACATGTATTTTTTTCTTTTTCTTTTTTCCTTTTTTTTAACAAGTCCATTATGCATTGTGAAATGTCCACGTTTTTCATATTTTCAATATTGACCAGGGCTACCTTTGTACAACTTAGCTCATTTCTCTGATGACATATACCAAGGGTCCTTTATAAAACTTCAGTCTTACAATATGATACAGTGTGAATTTCAGTTCCCCACATTCTCTCCCATTGATATGTTATAATCCAATTTCTTAGCCCATTTTATCGTGCAATCTTTTGAAACAGAAAAAGAACAAGTTAACAATGTCAGCAAAGTTTATACATTTTTGCAATCACATGTTCATCATTCGTACATTGCTCAGTTTCAAATTTCACGTTAGGTTCTTCAGTTCCAGTTACCTTTTTTATCTATATTAAATCTTTCTCTTAATTGTACATATGAAACCCATTGAAAATTGTCATCTCCATAAGTCTCAACCAGTAAAGATAATCTCCAGGTATGAAGATGGAGATTGTATCTTAAGAACACCTGGAGGGCAATTGGCTCCTCATTCCTATAAAACATAAATAAACATTATATAGAAAAAATATGTGGGAAACTGCCCTGTTTGAAGTTAGACAACTGGCCACCTGGTCACAAGTCTCTTAACAGAGGTCCTTCAAGGTCTCTCACAGAAATTTTTCCCTTTCTACCTGAGACATATTTAATTAGAGATTCCAGGACCAAAGTGATGATTTTTCAGAATGCAAACTAAGGGTTCTTCTGGACCTGATCAACAATTTCCTCTTTGCGTTTAACGTCATTTTAAGAAATGAAAAATCTGAGTTTAGTTCAATCTGATTTTATAAGAAAGCCACTGGCGATGACAGCTGCCCTTCAGTCAAGGTACATTTCAGTGAGTGTTTTTCATGGCTGTAATGTAATGTCATAGTTTTTGCAGAAGTAGATCTTTTTTTTTTTTTTTGAAAAAAAAAAGCATGCTTTTGTGGTGAAGACAGACAGATGCCTTCCTGCTTTAATTCCTGAGTGACCATAGCATGTTCGCTGACTTTTCAACTTGATGTTTTAATTGGCTGATTTGAATAAAACTCAGACAAGTTATGTTGCTCCATTTTATTTTGTGTCTCTCAACACAGCAGCCAAAAAAAAAAAAAAAGGAAGACAGTAGGACAAGGAGAGGCAGTGACTTTTCACCTTTTCAGTTTCCCAGTGTTTGTTTGGGCCTTGATGTATTTAAATGCATGCCTTGTTAATTTGGAAATTCATCCGGTCCAGTCTAGAAATACTCTTCTAAAGTCAAATCCTCTCCTACTCACCCTCTGCTTCCCAAACAGCCTGAGCAAAAAAAAAAAAAAAAAAAAGGTGATCTTTTAATATTTCATTTTTAATTGATATGTTTGAATTTCCTCATATGCATGTTGATATATGTATTTATTTGTCAAATTAAGATATTGCCTATCTTATTACTCAGTGGTGAAATTCAAAATTTTTTACTACCGGTTCTGTGGGCACGGTTTGGTGGGCGTGGTGTGGCTTGGTGGGAGTGGCAGGGGAAGGATATTGCAAAATCTCCATTCCCACCCCACTCTGGGGCCAGCCAGAGGTGGTATTTGCCGATTCTCCAAACTACTCAAAATTTCCGCTACCAGTTTTCCAGAATCTATCAGAACCTGCTGAATTTCACCCCGATCTTACTCTTAAGTGTCAATTCTATCTACATTTGTAGTAGGTCTTTATACTCCATTAAAAGCATATCATTAATGGGAATGTCCTGCACTCAGATATAGACTAAATATGTCAGTGTTAGCAAACCTAATCTTAATGATTCATTACAACTTCCTTTCTCAGATTTTGTTTATTATCTTTATATTTATAAAGTTTTATTTATATTTTATTTATTTATTTATAAAGTTATAAGCCACCCACCTTACTCTGAAGATATTCTATGCAACTGTATATGTTGCAAATAAGATAAATGTTCTTTGGAATTCTTCATCTAAGTAAATTTCAGAGATTGGTTCAATGGCAAGCGGAATGTATTTTAATATTTTAATATTTTGAGAGTTGAAAAGGATTTTGGAAAATATGAAATCCAACCTTTTGCTCAATGTACAACCTATGATGTTATTTTAGGCATCATGGACTTCTTTAATTTCCTGTTAATAAAAACTCTGTGATGATAATTTAGCAAGATCATTAGTCTCACAAAAACTGTTTCTGGCTACACTCAAAATTGCTAGGAAGAAGACTGGGTGATTTGTTAATGGCATTTCTGCAGGTAAATTTATATAATCATTTATATAATCATAAGAAGAAATTTCCTGACAGCAAGAACGATTAATCAGTGGAACAACTTGCCTTCAAAAGTTGTGCGTGCTCCAACACTGGAAGTATTAAGAAGAGATTGGACAACCATTTGTCTGAAATAGTATAGGGTTTCTTGCCTGAGCAGGGGGCTGGACTAGAAGACCTCCAAGGTCCTTCCAACTCTGTAATTCTGTTCTATTCTATTCTGTTCTGTTCTGTTCTGTTCTATTTTTAAGCGAGAAATAGTAGCAGAGGGTAACAAATCCCTGTCATTTTTACACGGTGAGCTCATTTTATAAATCCACTTCTATGTTTGAACAGAAATGCTAACCACAGAAGAGGCTCAGTGGATGGATTGATTTCAAATACCTACACCTCTGCTTTACCACAAAAAGACAAATTTATAAATTCAGAAATAGTTTAAGCCAATCCATTAGTCCAGAGGAAGAATTTGGCAAAAGAGCAACATGTTGTGAATTTAACTGGTTTCTGGTCCATAACCAAAAACATCTTGTTCTTTAATAATTCATTAATATAAGCTTTCCAACGTAACACCAAAGTATTGGGGCTGCAACATTCAGGATCTCTTGTCAATTTGATAATGATAGTCTGAAAACAACTGAAAAATGAAATTGGAGAGACTGCATTTGTACACCTAAGGAGGTTCTGTATAAATTCTAATTGATTTGGATTGCAAACATATATATGAAATCAACCTAAAATTAAACCCTGTTGAATTCTATTATAATAAAGTCCCATTACTTCTGCATTAGCATCAATAGGAGTGTATTGTATATTTGTTTAATTACAGTATTTTCACATTATTTTGTTTTCTTGAAATGATTCATAATTCCCCATAGTATGAACGTGTATCCGTGCACATATGTCTGTATATTCATATTCATATGTATATATGAGTAAATAGTAGGTCTCTCTAAAGTGGGATTTGTCTTTGGGAAAAATTATCATAAAGAAAAGAAAAGAAAATCCTAAATGGTATTGTTGATCTTTCCTTGTCCTTTACTTTTCTGTTTCCTTAATTTCTTGAGGAAATAGCTGATCTTTTCAAGCAATGACATAACCTAGGCAGTGATACAATAATTTAAATATTTATTGAAACCTGGGGATGTATAAAGATAGGCAAATAGATATTATTACTTGGTTCAGGGAGCAGTGAACTATATTATAAATGAAAAAGGAATCTTTAGGACAACCTTTTACAGCTGTGCTGTATGAGTTAATTAAGAAGATGAAGTAGATACAAAATACTGTTGAGGCAACATAGTTCCTTCAATCAACAGAAAAAGCAACAAATAAGATTGTGGAGTCTCTGAAGAAATTATTCATTATAGCAGAGAAGCAAACTTAATTTTTTTCTAGATGGCTGTTTGTTGAAATTTCAGAAAGAAATATTACAATACCAAGCAGGGAAGGCAGTGTCCTCTACTTCAAAAAATCTAGGATATTTAGTTCTTTTACTGTTTCCTTTTTTCCCCCAGATTATGGCAAATTTATTTTAGGGAATACATTATAGTTTTTATCTATTTCCTGACTCAAAAGAGTTGCCGATTTTCAGCAAGAGGGATTTTTAGATTCATGAGAAAAAGTGTTTAGACAACAAAAATATTTCTGTAGCTTTCAGGTTCCAAAAAACAATATGGAAACAGAAAGAAAAAAAAGAGGGGATGAGAACAAAGAAGGGGAAAAAACCCACCAATATTTTGATTAAAAGATTCGGAGTATCACAGAATTTGCTCTGAGCACCTTGAAAGAGCTGTTCCTGGGAAGGTGAAGAATTTGTAAATGATCTGGGTTTGTGATCCCTTCTTGGGTGTGGCTTGTTTAGTGGTCATTAAGAAGCTCCTCCTCTGATCCACCTTCCTTATGTTGTGATGCTAAAGCAGAGGTGGGGAACCATGGCCTCTTTATGACTCATGGACTTCAATTCCCAGAATTCTTGAGCCAGCATGTAGTACCTTCAATATAGTCAAAGGAAATATTTCAATAAAAGGATAGGTTATTTCATATTTCTCTACTGAACTGGGAAAATATGTGGAATTACTGTGTTTCCCCGAAAATAAGACCCTGTCTTATATTTTTTTGAACCCTGAAATAAGCACTTGGCCTTATTGCCATGCACTCAAAAGTCCGATAGGGCTTATTATCAGGGGATGTCTTTTAGGGGGAAAACAGGGTATTAATATTTAGTAAAATATTAATGCATATTTAGTAAAATGTGTTGTGACTCCAGCCCCCGAATCTGGCCCCATGCCTGAAAGTGACTCTGAAAGTGAGGGGGAAGGGCTGGTAAGGCTTACCTTGGGAGCACTGATTCCTTTGTCCCGGCTCCAGGAGCCAGAACCAGACCAGTCGGAGGACGTAATGAGGCCGTCATCCCCTGATTCCTCCCTTCCCCAGGCTACGCCTTCAGACCCAGCTGATAATAATAATAATCAAGCTTGGATTAACCCACGCTTCAGAAGATTAGAGAGGCGGCATCATCAAAGGGAAGGGTGGGGCAGGAGCCCCACCCCACAGGATATATAAGGAGCTTTGGGACTGCTCTCATTCCACGGGAAGCAAAAATTAGCTGAACCGTTTCAAAGAGAGCTAAAAGTCTTACTCTGTGAGTCATTTGTTTGAACTTTGGCAGGCAGCTGCGATTTCTCTGCCACAACTGATAAGAGCTATGAATCCACTGGCTGAAGGCCAGCTCGTTGCTCCGAAGTGGGGAAGGAGGCATAACAAAATGTCTCTGTATTAAACAAAAAAAAGGCCTTCCTCAAAATTTGAAAGACTTTTGTAGATACCTTTCTACTGTTCTTTATAGGGGACGCGGTGACTTAGTGGCTAAGACGCTGAGCTTGTCAATTGAAAGATTGGCAGTTCAGCGGTTCAAATCCCTAGTGCTGCGTAACAGGATGAGCGCCCGTTACTTGTCCCAGCTTCTGCCAACCTAGCGATTCGAAAGCACGTAAAAAATGCAAGTAGAAAAATAGGGACCATCTTTGGTGGGAAGGTAACAGCGTTCCGTGCGCCTTTGGCATTTAGTCATGCCGGCCACATGACCATGGAGACGTCTTCGGATAGCGCTGGCTCTTCGGCTTTGAAATGGAAATGAGCATCGCCCCCTAGAGTTGGGAATGACTAGCACATATGTGCAAGAGGAACCTTTACCTTTACTTTACTGTACTTTCTCCATGCGAATTCCATGTCACCCAAGATTGGCCCTTTTGGGGAAGAGGACTGGACTGGTTTTACATCCTCCCCCCAAAAGTCACCATTTTATTTTTCTTTGCAGAAATTAATAGCAAGCCTTCATTTATATGGAAGAAATTAACAGCCCACACTCAGAACATCCCATTAAATCAAATTCCTAAATCAGCCGAAACTCAAAGGCTCACAGTGAGGATTAGCCTGATGCAAATTGGGTTTTGCTAGCTACACATCTCTGTTAAGGAACAAAAAATAGTGTTTGCATCACCCCCACTATCATTGCTGATGCGAGGAAGAGGAGGGGCAAAAAGAGTCCAATGGAATGGTATCATCTGTGCACATTTCTATTGCAGCGTGGTACAGCTACAACTGATCCATCTCTTCACTGCTAGACATTGAAGTAAGTAAACATGGCAGAATTTTACCAGACAGAATTTTATCTACATTCCTCTGTGTGTGAAAAATACAACTGTTAGAAAACAATTTGTGTGTTTTCAGAATTTATATGTATGTGCACATATAAATGTAAATCTAACCTACTCACCAAAAATATTTAAAATATTTGGAAACACATAATTCACTGACAATTTAAGAACAAAAAAAAATTGTAGTAGGGCCTTCAAAATCCTGGCTCTTAATGTTCTAGATTATCTCAGCTAACCACAGGAATATATTTTCTTATGAAGTTGCATTTATTTTTAGATGATAAAATACCTTTGCATAAAAACACAAAAAGTTTTATTTGGCTGGCTTACAGTTCAAAAGAATACTTAAATGTGGCTCAGTTATTGGCACTATTTTTACAAGAGAGGGGAAAAAATGATGTTCCAAAAAGTGGAACTCAAGAGATTTGATTATTTTAGGATAGGGTTGAGAAAATCCTTAGTTCTGAAGGTGCTGATGCATGTGATGAAAATTATGAACTGAATACCTAGATGGATAAATATTTTCTCAAACCTTCTCATTGAACTGAGTCAGGCATATTTGTCTCTGACATACAGTAGCAGTTGCCTGGTTTCATATCCCCTTTTTGTAAAGATGAAACTACCCAGTAGATTTAACATAGCTTGTAGAAGTCTAACGACACAGACGTTCCGAGTGAAGAGAAAATGTCACCGAAATTTTAGTGTCAGATTTCTGTTCAGGTCCTGTGATTCCAGCATTCTGGAACCCTGAATGAGTGAGCTGAAACAGATTCACCCCTCTCTCCTTCCCTCCCTCCTTCCTCCCTCTCTCATTCCCTCCCTCCCTCTCTCACCCTCAACACACATAAACCCATACTTTCAATATAGTCCATCACCCAGTGCAGTGGTGGGTAACCTCCAGTTTGGATCAGTTCTATAGAACAGGTAGTAAAACTGGTGGGAGGGCCGGCCCACTGACCGGAACGTCATCAAAAGTGATCTGTGCATGCGCAGAGAAGCACGCGTGCATAAGCAGAGCAAGTGCATGTGTGCAGGCACGATGCGAACCGGTAGTAAATGTAAGTAGAACCCACCCCTGATCCAGCAGTGGGACTCAAATAATTTAACAACCGGTTCTCTGCCCTAATGACCAGCTGGGTGGGTGTGGCCATGGTGGGCATGACCAGGGGGGTATGACAGGAAGCATTCTGCAATCTGCACCCCCGTGGGAGCAAAAATGGGTCATGCCCCATTTTGTGCCTAGTTGGCCTCCCTACACTTACTTGGGAGCCAAAATGGGGCGTGTAGAGACTCCTGAAAGGGCCAGGGCTGGGAGGGGAGGGGCCAGCCAGCAATTTAACAACTGGTTCACCTGAACCAGGCCAAACCAGTCGAACCACTGCCATCACCATGATTACTAACCCCAGCCTGCTTCTAAAGTAGAATTTCTGTGCACAGCTAAAGTTATATCAGCATATGTGTTCCATGATAGTCATGTTCCAAGATACATTTGGTGCTTGAAAAGTAGAGGAATTATGGGTTCTACTTAAAATTGCATTCAAGGCCTCTGGTGGCTCAACAGACTAAGACAGTCTGTTATTAACACAGCTGCTTGCAATTACTGCAAGTTCAAGCCCCACCAGGCCCACTCAGCCTTCCATCCTTTATAAGGTAGGTAAAATGAGGACCCAGATTGTTGGGGGCAATAAGTTGACTTTGTATATAATATACAAATGGATGAAGACTATTGCTTAACACAGTGTAAGCCGCCCTGAGTCTTCGGAGAAGGGCGGGATATAAATGCAAATTAAAAAAAATATCACAACTTGGATCTGTACACAACTTACAGATATTCATGAAGGCACCATCATGCTTAATTTCTCAGGGATTCCTGGAATAAGGGATCAATATCATCACCCTTATAATCACCCTTGGGGCATTCTGAAAAAGACAGAAAGCAGAAGTCCAATCTGATCAAACTTTCCCGGCAGAAATAACAACTTTTAAAATATCTGAAGATTAGAGGAAGTAGAACCAAAATCTTGTTCCACCCACTACACCAGGAGTGTCAAACTCAAGTCCCAGGGACCGGATCCAGGGGTGGCTGCTGGGAGTTCACAGGGGTTCGGGAGAATATCTCTAGCTAATATTCTGGGCAGTTCAGAGAACGTCGAAATCCCACTCCTGGCTGGCCCCACCCATCCCTTCTAGGAGTCCCCACGTAGCCCATTTTGGATGCAGGTAAGTGCAGGGTGCATGCAGAGGTTTGTGGGGGGGGGGGACAAAAAAAGGACCTACCTGAAGTTTGGGAAGTTCCTCCAGAGGGCCTCCGGAGCCTGGGGAGGCCATTTTCGCCCTCCAGGAGGCTCGAGGAAAGCTTTCAGAGCCCGGGGAGGGAAAAAATGCCCCCCCACTGTGGTGCAGGAGGTTGACTAGGCCATGTCCACTCAGCAACCAGGGTGGGTATAGCCTTGCTAAAAAATTTGAAGCCCACCACTGACCGGATCCAACTCACTTAGATCTGGCCTCCGGGGCTGGAAACAACAAAGGACTTGCTCACAGCGCCTCTGCCAGCAAAAACAGAGCTTGGAAGGGTCACAGGCAGCCCTCCTGAGCTCCTTGTTCTCTGGCAGAGCACTGCAGCCAAAAACAGAGCTCATTTTCTCTGGCAGAGCGCTTGGGCTCCCACAGGCACCCCCTACATGAGTGGCATCGAGCTGCCCGTGCCCCCCATGCCCCCCCCTCCGAAGTCAAACACAACCCTGATGCAGCCCTCAATGAAATCGAGTTTGACACCCCTGCACTACACTGTTTGTTGAATAAGCCACAGCACTTAGATTGTTAGAAGACACTGAGCAATAAAGCAGGGCTTAACAAAGTGTAATGTTACCTTGGCATTAGCTGTAGCATGCAATATTTTGGGTTGATGTTTTGTTGAAGGTGCAAAATATTCTTCCTCCTCACCAAAGGCCTACAAGAGGGATCTAGGGATATGATGAGGAAAAACACCTGCACTTGACCATGTCCTGTGACGCCACCAAGGACCAGGAAGAAAAAGAAACTTCTGGGTGTGAGAAAATTGCTGCCGAGGTAGCCTATGACTCTCCCTTTTAGGCAGGTTTGTGCACGTCGCTCTTCCAGCTTTGCTCAACCCAGATTATTATTGTGATGGGATGCAAATCTCCAAAGTCTGGTTTCTTTAGACACAAAATTAATTGGTAAAATACCGCAGCTAACTGATCCTCCATGCCTGCAGAGGTTAAAGGGTCATCCCGGTGCAGTCTCCAAGGCTATTTTCCAGGGACTTTACTTCCGACACTCCTAAATGAAGAATGATGATGTGAGGATCTCTTATTTATTTTGGAGGGGACTGGGAGTTGATTTTTTTTTTCTAATCAGAGCAAATATTATGTTTGCTCAGAACTTCTTAAAAGGCCTCTTTTAAAACCCGGATTGTATGCAGGAGGAGGAAGAAAGAAAGAGAAGGAGCCCGAGGCAAGCTCTAAACATTCAAGAGAGCACTTTTGATACTTGGACTGACATTTGGCCATGATCCTAAGCATCTGCCGAGGAATAATTTATTGAATGCTGTGAAATAAACGTTCGTGTAGAGCCACATAAAACTGCATCGATTAAAAAATTCATATGCCTTTTTGGGGTTCTGCTTCCATCCTGAGCAGGAAAATGTTCGTCTTTCATTGCTCTGAAAGTGCCAAATTCAATTTACTCAAGAGAAACCATTGGTATCAGCTCCTGAAAATTATTAACTTATGAGTCCCCTCTATGGCAACCAGTAACCAACTTGTTATTTATTATTTCGCTTCATAAAAATGTATACAAAAAGCTGTGTTTGGGACAGGATTTATTGCTCGTATCAGGAGCTCATATGGTTGGTCAAGTTCATCCAGCAAAGAAAAATACTTCAAAGCTAAATTCATGCTAAGTATTACATATTGCCCTGATGTCTGCCTGCCTGCCTATCTATCTATCCATCCATCCATCCATCCATCCATCCATCCATCCATCCATCCATCCATCCATCTATCTATCTATCTATCTATCTATCTATCTATCTATCTATCTATCTATCTATCTATCTATCTATCTATCTATCTATCTATCTATTAATCAATCTATCTATCATTGTCTGTCTGTCTGCCATCTATCTATTTTTATCTCTGTCTTTGTCTAAGTGTAGTTCAGACAGTTTGTACTCTCTTCTTTTCTTACACACAAGCTGTCATATGACATTTAAAGAAAAGGCTTTGTAAAGAATAAGCTAGCAAATGATGAATCATGTTGGGAGCAAATTTGATTATTTTTTAAAAAAACGTTTTAGAATTTTGATGAGTATACAGCTGTGTTTAGAAAATAGAATTTGCTTTCCTAGCAGCCCTATAGTACCTTGCCAGCATCAAAAGGATTCAGTATCCTGAATGAAAAGCTTCAATCCTTTTCCAGAACTTTGCAATATAAAACTTTTTGCTGTACCAGAACTAGAGTCATTACCGAGTTGGGTGGCTGAGGCCTGATATAGCTCTACCAGCCTCTACCACCTGGCCTATGGAGTCTTATTTGAGGCCATTCCTTTTCCCTGTTCATAGCTGGTTGAAACGTTGCGTTTGTCTTTTCAAGGAGAATATGGCTGAAACAGAATTGTATTTTTTCTGAATGAAAGATAGATTGTGTTGGAACTGAGATTTCTGTTCCTAAAGCCTTGCTTTCTCAGGCCATCTACTCTATTGGTGGAAGGGGGTTACAGAATCTGTACCTTGAACCCTACTCTCACTATAAATATTCCTGGTCCTGCTTTTATCTGAAAAAAACATTTTAATATAAAATACTACTTTAAAAAGACTTCAAATTAATCATGATTTTACGTCTGGATAGATTGATGTATACAGCAGAGACATTTAATTTTTTAATTAGTTTTAGCCTAGATTTTAATTTATATTTTACAATTTATTAAACTTTGTTAAGCTGTGCCAAATATTTAGCTGAATAGAAAAATATAAATCAAATGGATGAAATAAAAAAAACCACATAAATATGCCTTGATATTCCCTCTTCTAGAATCTCCTCTATAGATACTATTGATATTTCTGGAGTCTATACTCCAAATCTACAGGGCAATCTAGTCAAATTTCCTCCCAACCAACGGTGGCTACAGAAACAAAGGTTAACCATGAAGCCCATAATCCTCTTACAATGCATGTGTACATATTGTATTCTTTCTTGGAGCACTAAAAGGGGTCTGTCATGCCCCCATTGGAGTCTGAATCTGCGGGGGGAAATAGGCTGGAACAAGAACTGACAGAGATTGAGAGGGCAGCTCCATTGGCTTTGGAGGAAACTGGAGAAGGGCAGAGTCAGTCCGGGCAGGACTTTGCAGGATTAGAAAGACTTGCAGACAGGGAAGAGCAGGAGATATAGAGCTCAGGCAAAGAGCAAGGACCACCCCCTCCTGATCCTAGAGCACGGAGAGAAGAGAGAAGGTGAGAACAATGCAGACTGACCTGGCTGCAAGGGAGGACAGTGCCCTGCCCCCCCTTTGACAAGGCACACCTGGGGATTGAAATGTAAGGAGGTGCCAGTGGGAGAAGCATTTGTCGGGAACAAGCATTGAAACTGTGGAGCCTCACATGCACTTGCCGATGCCTGGAAATTACTGTGCTCTGTCTTGTGGGGCTTGCCCAGTTTGCCTGCTTTGCTGAACTTCTTGCTTTGGTTACTGTTTGGCTAACCTTGCTTACTGGACTACTCTCAGCCAGAGGCTGCTGAAGGTACGCATGAGAGCTTTGCTCCAGGATTTGTGGTAAACGTGGGGATGTTTGGGGGCAAAGTTGGAGCAATAAAGGGGAGTTAGATCTGTTTTCTGGCTGTGTTGTTTTCGTGCCATCCCCCGGGTCATCACAGGGTCAGTCTCCCGGCAGTTCCCTGTTAACTTTGCCTCTCCTCTTGACACAGTCTAATCCATTCCTGCCAAATATATAGAATAAAGCAGACCACCCAGCCCTTAAATATAGATACAGATATATATGGATGTTCTTCAATAATTATTTTTAAATGTTAATGTTTGATGATCGAACTTAGATCTGAAGAGACCAGCAGTGTCACTTTCCTATTAGTTATTATTGTTATGGAACTTTTATGAAGGCATCTGTGTAGCATTTTCTCCTGTTTCTGATGGGTTCAGCAACCAATATACAATGAGAAAGATGTCAATAAAAGCGATAACCACTAGAAGATTGTCTCAGGTTGTGATATATTATAAATCACACCACATGAGGTCTGCCTTGTTGCTATGCTAAAATGAGGATGGAAGTCAAGCTGAACTAAACACATGGCATTATTAGCAACCATGAAGCCAGACATGGCTGTCTGCAAAGTAACTATTTTGCATTTCATTGTTTGGGCAGGAAAGTTATTTATAATGTTAATCCTGCAGAAAATGAGGAAAAAGTTTCAAGGCCCACAGGATATCATCTCTGGCCTGACTTATTCTACTTCCACTGATTGTAGAAAAGAGAATACGTGGTAGTGAACATAATATGAACGATCATACGTAACAATCCAAACAAACAAAACAAAAAACCTGAAACCACAGACTAGAAAAAAGTGCTATTCATGTTAATCTCAGATATATGAATGTGCTGGAAAAAATCTGGAAATAATCTGAATGACAACTATAGATATTGTCTGCAATTATCCTGCTACAAAGGATATAATGAAGAAAGATAGAATTTCTCTCAAACCACCAGGTTTAAAATTAACAGAAACTTGTATATTTGACTATGCTATTGATTTGGGGGAAGCTGATTTAAATTCTGAGGAACCTGTATAGCGTTATCCTATGTAGCAATGGCCCCCAACTTGTGCCCTCTGTATAATTGGATTTCAACTTCTTGATTGCCCAGACATCATAGATATTACTTTTTATCTTAAGTGTATTTCTGGACATTGACTATAATACAGGAAGGTGCTGGAAGTTTTATTTTTAGGATTAATGAAAAATTATTAAGAAAAATTTATGGAAAATTATTTCAATATATGATTACTGTGATGAGATTACTCTGTGCCCAGATGTGGAAAGATTCAACTCTACCCACTCTGGAGTAATGGTTGGTGAAATTGTCAGATTTTGCTGAAATGGATTAATTGATTTTTTTTGATTAGAGAAAAGATATTTTCTATATTTATTATTGACTGAGACATCTTAGGAACTTTTTGTGTAACAATGAAAATAAATGAATTTGTGATTTATGATTTTGAAGATTAGACAGAATAGATCAGGGGTAGTCAACTTTTTTGTACCTACTGTCCACTTTTGTATCTCTGTTAGTAGTAAAATTTTCTAACTGCCTACCGGTTCCACAGTAATGCGCCATGTATCGTCATCTGCGCATGCCTCTTGCGTATCATGGATTGGGTTGGGGGGGCGCCGGCTACCAGCTCTGCTTGTCTGTTACAACTGGGTGGTGTGGAGGGAGATGCGCGAGCTATTCTGGGATGAGGCTCTTTTGTTTGCGGTCGCACTATAGGGCCATTTAGTTTCACTTACATAACGTGAACTAAACCTATGCGCGGGCAATACAAATAGTATATTTTCAGAAATTTAAATTGTCACGGGGAATTTTATGAAAACCTAATGAAAATGTTTTTAAATAATGCTATGATTTTTTTAAAAAAAGTCAATTAAATTTAAAAAAAGGAAGTGCTGTAGGGACCAGGTTGATTACCACTGGGATAGATTAAAGAAAGAAGAGTAATATGAAGTAATGTTAGAGAGAGAAGTTAAAATGCATTTGCATTTATAATTGCTGTGAAGAATACCGGAAGCCACGTTTTAATATTTTTTTTCTTTTCTATTTTTTCTTCAACTTTCTTGCACCTTTTTTCTTTTTCTTTGATTTGTTTCTTTATCTTTTTCTTTACTTACTTTATATTAGTTGGTGTTAGCTTTTATCTTCTTATTTAAATGTTTTAATAAAAAATAATATACCAAACTTTCAGTAAAAATTAATATGCCAAATTTTCAATAAAAATGATATACCAGAAAGGAGAGACCATAATAAAGGAAGGGTTCTGCATAGTGTCTGTTCAGAAGCTGCTATTTGTAAAGTAGAAAAGCCTATTAAGGTGCATCAACCACACTTCATCTCTTCTTTATCATCATCATCTCATCGGGTAGTACAGGTAGTCTGTGACTTACAACAGTTTGTTTAGTGACTGTTCAAAGTTACAATAGTACTGAACAAAGTGACTTAGGACCATACTTCACACTTACAATCATTGCAGCATCCCCTTGGTCATGTGATCAAAATTCAGATGTTTGGCAACTGGTTCATACTTATGACGGTCCGCAATCTGGGCGTCCTTCTGGATGCACGACTGTCGTTGGAAGAGCATTTGACGGCCGTCGCCAGAGGAGCTTTTTACCAGGTATGCCAGTTGCGTCCTTTTTTGCACCGGGATTCCTTATGCACAGTCACTCACGCCCTTGTCACTTCTCGTCTGGACTATTGCAATGCTGTCTACATGGGGCTTCCCTTGAAGAGCACCCAAAGACTCCAATTAGTTCAGAATGCGGCTGCGCGGGTGATAGAGTGAGCGACTCGTTGCTCCCATATAACACCTCTCCTGCGCAGGCTGCACTGGCTTCCGGTGGTCTTTCGGGTGCAATTCAAGGTGTTAGTTACCATCTTCAAAGCGCTCCATGGCATAGGACCGGGTTACTTACGGGACCACCTGCTGCTACCGGCGACCTCCCATCGACCAGTGCACTCCCATAGGGAGGTTCTCCTCAGGGTGCCGTCGGCCAGTCAATGTCGGCTGGCGGCGCCCAGGGGGAGGGCCTTCTCTGTGGGGGCACCAACCCTCTGGAACAAGTTACCACCAAGTATCCGTCAAATGTGGGGGGACAGAGATCGACCCCAAGGCGCCTCTTATGTGGGGTGCCGCAAGGGTCGGTTCTCTCGCCTCTTCTGTTCAACATCTATATGAAGCCGCTGGGTGAGATCATCCGTGGTCTTGGGGTGAGTTGTCATCTATACGCTGATGATACTCAGCTCTATATTTCCACCCCTAACCACCCCAACGAGGCTGTTGAAGTGATGTCCCAGTGCCTGGAGGCCGTACGGGTCTGGATGGGAAGGAACAGACTCAGACTCAATCCCACCAAGACCGAGTGGCTGTGGATGCCGGCGGCCCGGTACAGTCAGCTAATTCCATCACTGACCATTGGGGGCGAACTATTGGCCCCCACGGAAAGGGCTCGTAATCTGGGCGTCCTCCTGGATGCACGGCTGTCTTTAGAAGATCATACGATAGCTGTCACCAGGGGAGCCTTTCATCAGGTTCGCCTGATACGCCAGTTACGCCTTTCTGGATCGGGCTTCCTTATGCACGGTCGCTCATGCCCTTGTTACATCCCGCCTGGACTACTGTAATGCTCTCTACATGGGGCTCCCTTGAAGTGTGCCGGAGACTCCAACTGGTCCAGAATGCAGCTGCGCTGGTGATAGAGGGAGCACCTTTGGCTCCCATGTAACACCCTCCTCGTAACCTGCACTGGCTCCCAGTGGTCTTCCGGGTTCACTTTAAGGTACTTGTCATCACCTTTAAAACGCTCCATGGCCTAGGGCCGGGATATTTACGGGACCGCCTACTGCCACCATTAGCCTCTCACCGACCAGTGCGCTCTCACAGAGAGGGACTCCTCCGGATACCGTCAGCTAAACAATGTCGGCTGGCGACCTCTAGGGGGAGGGCCTTCTCTGTGGGGGCCCCTACCCTCTGGAACGAGCTCCCTCTGGGGCTTCGTCAACTCCCCCCTCTCAAGTCCTTCCGCCGCGAGCTGAAGACGTTGCTGTTTCGAAGAGCAGGACTAGCCTGAATGTAGTTTTTTAAATTGGGATTTTTAAAAAAGGGGTTTAAATGAGGTTTTAAATTTGTATTCAAAAGTTAGAGCATCAATTGAATTCAACTATCTATTCTTTAGCTGTTTTTAATCTATTATATGTTTTCTGTTGTTTTTTGTCTGTGAACCGCCCTGAGTCCTTCGGGAGAAGGGCGGTATACAAATATAATAAATAAATAAATAAATAAATAAATCCCTGATCTTCGGACCTTTCGACGCGAGCTGAAAACATTTTTGTTTCACCGTGCAGGACTGGCCTAGTGGGGTTTTAATAAGGGGTTTTATTGGTTTTCAGTTCTTCAACCAACTCTAAATTTTCCTTTTAAACTGGTCCTAAAAATTGTACTAACTGTCTTTACTTTGGCTGTAAACTGCCCTGAGTCCTTTGGGAGAAGGGCGGTATAGAAATTGAAACAATAAATAAATAAATAAATGAATGAATGACCGTTGCAGTTTCCTGGGGTCATGTGATCACCTTTGGTGACTTCTGACAAGCAAAGTCAATGGGGAAGCTAGATTCACTTAACAACCGTGTTACTAACTTAATAACTGCAGTGATTCACTTAACAACTGTGGCAAGAAAGGTCGTAAAATTTACTTAACAACTGTCTTACTTAGCAACATAAATTTTGGGCTCCATTGTGGTCGTAAATTGAGAACTACCTATAATCTCCATATTATGCCTTGCTCTGCAAAGCACTGTTATAACAAATTATTAATTAGTGGAAAACACATATTTAGTCAAGAAGTAAATTGCATTGAATCCAGTGTTTGATATGGAAGAGTGAAACCCATAATCTTATGCAGGCTACAATAGGCTAGATCACGGCTAGATCAAACTCGCTGCATCACATTGCTGTCACGTGATGTATCTCTACATTTTTTCCTTTGTGGCACTAGGGTGGGCGTGGCCTGCAGGTGATGCCTCCGGCCCAATGGGCCACCAGTTTGACACCTCTGGGCTAGATAGTCAAGTGACCTGTATAATAGCTAGATGCAATAGAGGACAGTTCTCAAGCATCTACAGAAGAAGGGATCAAATTAGAGCTGAGGAATCTACAATTCCTTGGCAGTATTAAAAATCTAGAACTCCTGACTTCATTTGTATCTGCCCAGTTGACTGTCCATGTAGTATCTGACTTCAGAGTAAGATTGATTGGGATTTACTTGCTCCGCAATAAATGTCACAGGAACTGAATCTTAAATGCTACAGAAAAAGGACATACAGAGAAGATCTTTTTTGTCACCAAGAGTTGGTTAATTATCTCCGGATGCAATATAAATATTAGTTTAAGAAGATTAAGAACGACAGATTCTAATATATATCTAGAGTGGCTTTCCGTAACCCAGGACATGCCAAATAGGCCTTAACTTATGAATTAAAAGAGCAGTAGTCCAATTCATCCAGATTGGGGAAAGTTTGGTCTACAACAAAAAAATTCCTCTGAATCTATTGTTTGGGTGGGCCCAAAAATGTCTGGAATGCATTAATGTCCAACATTCCACTGAACTAAAAAATTAATTCTCCTGTACAAATGTGGGTAAACCAAGAACAGCTGAAAGTTAATCAAGCACTTATCCATTCCAATCCTTCTAATCGCAGCCAGCTGCTACATAAAATTCAGGAGATGCAATAACCTGAGGCCAATTTCATAAGGTCAAGGAGAAAGGAAGAAGGCAGAAGGCAGAAACCATAAAGGGCCCTCACCTTCCCAAAGGCAGAAAAGAGTTAATAAAATAAAAGTTGATGCTTTCCATCAAGAATGGGTTATAAAAACTTTGAAGCTTCCCAAATCCATCTGTTCCCGTTTCCCTCAGCTGTCAGTTGCAGTAATACATGTATTTCATATTAAAACATTTGTTCCTACACTTAATACAATTCCCTTTTCCTAAAAAACATATCAGGTCTCTGCAACCATTTATATTACATATACGTCTTTAATATTTTTAATCTCCTGCATTCCCAGAGTCCCAACATCATTAAAAAAATTCCACACTTCATGGTGCCTATGGCATTTACATTGGCCGAAGAAGCTCGTCTCTTATTACTTCTCATAATGCCCATAATTATTTGCTCATGTCATTGTCTTTCTAGAAAAATGTTGCTTTCCTGAGCAGTTCACTATTTCTATGGTTGTTGAAACTGGAACAGTTGCAAAGAGGGTGTTTCCCTCACCCCTTAATGTTTGATTTGCTGTGAAATCTGCCTGAGGAATTCTGGGTGTAAAGTAAATGTGACAGTCCTGGTTATGGGGATAATGTTCCGGTACAGTGGAGAATTTTATGCAGCTTTTATTTTTATTTTATTTTAGAAAATGTATAAGTTCCTGCACAAATTGGATTAAAAATAAATTCTCTCTCTCTCCCTCCCTCCCCCTCTCTCTCTCCCCCGATAGATAGATAGATAGATAGATAGATAGATAGATAGATAGATAGATAGATAGATAGATAGATAGAGATAGATAGATAGATAGATAGATAGATAGATAGATAGATAGATAGATAGATAGATAGATAGATGATAGATAGATAGATAGATAGAGATACAGATACAGATACAGATATAGATATAGATATAGATACGCAGGTTGTATTACATGAATTGCTATTTTATATGTGAAATTATGACTGAAATATTTCTGCACTTATATTGGTTCACACTCTCAGGAAGTTTCTTCTTAGTTTTAGGTTGCTTCTCTCTTTTTTTTTGGTCAGTTTCGATCCATTGCTTCTTGTTTTGCTTTCTGGGGCTTTGGAAAATACATTGTCCTCCCCCCTTCTTTCTGGCAGCCCCTTAAAGGCCTGTTGCCTATCACACTCTTGGGCAAAGCATGTGAGCCATTTCCTCCTTTCAGTGGTCCATGAAAGTGCATCTATAGTATGTAGATAATAAAGGTGAAAAAAGGTGAACAACATTTTTACAGAACTATAGATACGTTGAGGCTGGGTATGACAAGGAATGGCTGGGAGGGGAGGGGCCAGGCAAGGCACCCCTTGACATGAGTGACATTGAGTTGTTCACGCTCACCCGGTCACATGACCATCAAGCCACACCCACAAAATAAGCCACACCCACAGAACCAATAGTAAAAAAAATTAGAACCCACCCCTGGATATAGATATAGATATGTGTCTGGGGAGAGGGAGGGAGGGAAAGGGAGAACATAAAACTGATACATTTGTCCATGTGGGGCAAAAAAAAATGCTATCCATGTGTCTGATTTAAAATTCCTGAACATTTATTTAGTCGTGCTTGTGACACTCGGTTGGAATGCTTTTATCATGTTCCAACTGCATTGGTTGCTGCAGGTAAATGAATATTTCATTCCATTCCATTCTTTAAAAAATAAGAATTTGGGAAAACCTGCACATTTCTTAAACAAGGTAGGAAAAAAAAATATTTAGTGACTTGTCTTATCATGGAAAAGAACAGCTTATACAAGGTGTGGAAATGATGAATGGAGAAAACTTATGAATTATTAAAACAATGATAATTATGAAAACAGTGAATTACCCACTTTGGCTGACCTTGACCTAGTTTATGCCTGAGCCCATGGGCCAGCTGAGATCAGTTCAAAGGACTTTTTATCTTCATAAAGAGCCAACGTTCCTAATTTGTTCAGAAATTAGTTTTGGCACGGGAAGGTACAAAATAGTTTTGAACATAGCAAGGTATGAGATGTTGGGGGAAAAACTGAATGCCAATCTACTCATTCACATCCACACACATTGATGTTGTTGTTCAGTTATTAAGTCATGTCTGACTTTTTGCTAACTTGGGGAACACAGCAAGTCCCCTTGTCCTCACCGTTTGCCAGAGTTTGCCCAAATTCATGTTCATTGTGTTGCTGACACCATCTAACCATCTAATCGTCTGCTTTCCACTTTTCCTTTTGCCTTCAATCCTTCCCAGCATCAATGTCTTTTCCAATCGGTCCTCTCTTCTCATTTGGTGGCCAAAGTATTTGAGCTTCAGCTGTAGCATTTGTCCTGCCAAAGAACTGGGTTGATTTCCTCCAGATCGACTGATTGGACCTCCTTGCAGTCCAAGGGAAGCTCAAGACTTTTCTCCAACGCCACAATTCAAAAGCATCAATTCTTCGCCACTCACTTTGTCGAATGCTCACAACAAAACAGCAAAAAGAGGAATTGTGAGTCTCTGTGTTCCAAACGTATTTGCATTGGTCAGTCTGCCCAAATTCTGTGGGAGGACCAATTGAACTGAAAAGACTGGTTTTGGAGCAAGGAGAATTGGACCAAGCATGGTGGTTTTTAAAAAAAATAGCTACGGGAATAGGTTGTGTTTGGCTCCAGAAACTTCCTGAATAGCAGTAGACCAAATGGGACCGCAGCCTCAGCACCCCATACATCAAATATCCTGGGAACTGCGTGGTGGTACCCAAGCAAGAATAAAATAGCTTTCCCTGTGAGATGGCCTGGCAAAAGGATATTGCACAATTGGCTATTCACTGCACAGATTGTCATGCAATGAAATCCATGTGCGCTCCACATGCCTATATAAACTTGCGACTCATGTGTGGTTCGCCCAGACTCTTAAATAGCAAAAGCAAAACCTGCATAAACATGGGTCTTTAATGACATTTAGCCATTGGATTCTTTATATTTTATTGGCGGGTTTTTAAAGTTTACATACCAGAATTAATAAAAAAGGTGGGGAGGGCGAACCAATGAACCATGTCCCTCACACAGTCTACCAACCAGTTGTCTTCTTGCATGCAAATTATTCGATCAATCCTGGAGATAATATACTGTGTTTCCCGGAAAATAAGACCCTGTCTTATATTTTTTTGAACCCTGAAATAAGCTCTTGGCCTTATTGCCATGCGCTCAGAGCCCAATTGGGGTTATTTTGGGGAGAACAGGGTACTTCCATAAGTAAGTGTGCAAGGAAAACCATCACCCTTGCTTCTTGTGGAGGGAGCAAATTTGTCATCTGGACCATATATCCAAGAACATTTTGACTTCAGTTCTTGGAGAACAACATTGAGTATCTCTTTTATGTGAGTTTGGTGAATTATAACTCTAAGCTGCTCAATAACTTGAATTCCCGTTATCCTTCATTCTTATATTAACCTTCATCTTGGTAATTCCTGGGCTAATTTACAATAAAAACATCCAAAGCATTTTTAAAAATACAATAAAGCCCCCCAATTTCCATATATATATATATACACACTAAGAAATAGCGAGAATAAAAGCAAGGATAAAATCAGATGGTAAAACTCATTAAATAGTAAAAGCCAGGAAGGGGAAAAGTTGAGCCTCCCTGGGGATGGAATGCCATAAGTGCATGGAATAACAAAGAAGGTCCTCTACTTGTCATCATCCATTTTCTTTAATACTGTGAAGCATCTCTTATCCTTTCTTTACAATCCCATAAGGATGTATCAGTCTCTCCTTCAACCAACTACACATAGCTTATATGGTTTCATTAGCTTCTATGACCATTTCAATTTTCAGGAATAAAAACAGAAAAAAGTAACTATTATGCTTACTTTATCCGCCTCCATAATAAATGTAGTATGGAAACTGCTAAGCAATGGAATGCCTGATGTTTAGTATTCTAGAGTATAGAGCAAGGGTCTCCAACCTTGGCAATGTTAAGACTTGTGGACTTCAATGGCAAAGCTGGCTGAGGAACTCTGGGAGTTGAAGTCCACAAGTCTTATCATTGGCAAGGTTGGAGATCCCTGGTATAGAGGACAATTGTAACCATCTTTTCAAGGGCTCAATAATTGGAGCTCCTCACAGAAATGAGAAGAGAAGATATTTGAGTTTTACCTTTTTCACAGTGACCTTTTTGGTTAGTTAGATTTTCTTCTGATTTTTTTAAAAGCAATTTTCCTCCTTAGAAAGGAAGCTACAGGAAGGAATTCATCTCCAATAGAACTAGTGCTGGCATGGGCTGCAAGTCAGGTTGGATGCATGCTGCAAAGCTGACTAAAATATCATATATCTTCTGTTGGATATTTTTTTTTGACCAAGGAGTTCTAAACATGGAAAAACAATAGCTTTGGAAGTGTTCCGGAATGGTCAAGAGAGAGACTTTTGATATCATACACTTCTAATTGAGGATCCAGCATTCTTTTTTTTTTTGCCTTGGACAAAGCATAAATATATATGGTAGGGCACAAGTCCTACCCAGGAACATTAAATTATGTTTTAACAAAATTAAAAAATAATCTTCTTCTTCTTCTTATTCTTCTTCTTCTTCTTCTTCTTCTTCTTCTTCTTCTTCTTCTTCTTCTTCTTCTTCTTCTTCTCCTCCTCCTCCTCCTCCTCCTCCTCCTCCTCCTCCTCCTCCTCCTCCGCCCCTTCCTCCTTCTTTGTCTACTGCCTACATCCTTTGCTATCCACTTCTCTTTCTCCTCCTCTTTCCCTTCCTCCTTCTTCTTCTTTCTTCCTTTTCCCTTAGACAAAGCATAAATATACATGGTAGTGCACAAGCCCTATCCAGGAATATTAAATTATGTTTTAACAAAATTAAAAAATAATAATAATCTTCTTTCCCTTCCTCCTTCTCCTTCTCCTTTCTTCCTTCCCCTTCCCTTTACCCTTCTGCTTCTCTTTCTCCCTCCTCCTCCCTCTTTCCCTTCTCCTTTTCTTTGAATCTCTCTCTCATAGTCTCACTATTGTCTGCCTGCCTGCCTGCCTGCCTGCCTGCCTGCCTGCCTGCCTGCCTGCCTGCCTGCCTGCCTGCCTGCCTGCCTATCTATCTATCTATCTATCTATCTATCTATCTATCTATCTATCTATCTATCTATCTATCTATCTATCTATCTATCTATCTATCTATCTATGTTTCAGAGCCTTGATCTCCAGTGGTTCTTTCTCCTTAGTTTTTATATGAAAGATGGAGCAGATAATTTGGCCTTCACAAAAATGCAGCTCATAGCAAAAAAAGAAAGAATGCAGTGCTTGTATCAAAAGGATTTCCCAATCTATGGAGAAGTAGAATAATGCAAGTTACACTGATTTATATACAAGTCTCGGGTCATTTAGCACAATGCTATCCTGCTTGAAGGTGGCATATAAGCCACGTAGTGACAAGATTCCTTCTGAAAATTCTATTGAACTGACTAAAGAGGTTTTGGGTATTAGCTTAGAAGTGTCTTTTTGTCAGTCTTGCAGTAGGCAAAATGAACCTGGGACATCCTTAAAATATAAAACATCTTGCTATTTTAATAATCCCTTGTGGTATGTTTTCACTTGAGCAATAATTGTATTTTCTTTGGGTGTATTTTATTTAACAACATTGCAGGACTCACCTAATATTTTCCATGTGTTGGGAGTGCCTAGTCCTGCAGGGAGAAAGAACCGGCTTATCATTCTCCAGAAGTCATGTCGACAGACCCTTAAATTATTCATGGTGATGAGCCAAAGGCTAATGCTCTTGGTGCTTTAAGCAGTGGCAGCCTAATCTTGGGAATTCACAAGGTTGGAATACATTTACAGTTCAAACATTGTAATTCAATAATAAATGTAATCAGAATGAAAGCAGAAAAGAGAGGCCACAAAACAATATTTGTTTTGCAGACGCTGATGGTTAGATGAGATACGTAGCCATTTCCTCACTTGCTATATAGCAGCTTTCAGAGATTCTGTGTTACAAAGAAAGCAAAGAACTGTGTGCATGTGCCAAATCCACCAACTAAACTAAGGCTACTTCACACCAGTGTTGAAACCCTTCCCAAGTCAGTTCTTTCTCTTTGTCCACACAGGCTATCGCCTACAGAATCCTACTTTTTGCCAGCCTACACAGCTCTCATTTTCAGCTGGCAAATATCGCAGGCAGATCAAGACCTGAGATATAATTCCTGAAGAAAAACAAAACAGCACCCTCCACCCTGATCCTAAGCTGGCGGGCAAAGTTTTTATTTTAATCCTCAACCAATTCCCAAGATGACCTATAGTTAAATAATGTCGTCATTAAGTGTTAAATTTGTACTATCATTAAGTGTTGTAAGTGTTGTACCTTGATGAATGTTATCTTTTCTTTTATGTACACTGAGAGCATATGCACCAAGACAAATTCCTTGTGGGTCCAATCACACTTGGCCAAAATATTCTATTCTATTCTATTCATATGAATGTTGCATGCATTCAAATAATTTAACGTTATTCGTTTCACATGAAACAAATAATAAGAGGGCAAAAAACTTAACGTTAAAAAAAGTACATTGCCATGCAATACCCAATATTTATTTCTTGTACATCAAATGGACAAATTGCTTTTTTCACCCAATAAAATTTCTACTAGAATGTGACTTTGGTCTGGCCCTCTTGGTGCGTTCATTTTTTTTCCTCCTATCTTTTCTTGAATTGTAAGGAAAGTATATCGACCAAACCCATGTTCCTGTTTATGAGGCTTTAGCAAAAAGGTTAGGTTGTCCTAACTTTTGCTCTTAGACTAACTTAGTCCTGCACCCTCCTTGTTCTTTCATCCTGTCATACCAGAGCAGCTGAAACTCTGGGTCATTTCCTATTGTACTGCCAGCTTTACAAGCCAAGTCATCGCTGGTTTTAAAATTTGGTGGTAAGGAAATGTTTCCTGGAACATTAGACAGATGTTATGCCTCTTTTTTTAGTTCTTTAGATTCATGGTGTTACTTTCAAAGCTGCCAACTTCAGTTTTAGAGCTTGTGTTACTAGGATACAAAGGGTGAAGTTTTGTGATGGACTGTGCATTCGCACAGGAGGGAGGGGGAGGATTTTACCAACTCAGAGCCTTTCCAGAGAACCATATCAAGGGACTGTGCAGTTCCAAGCTAGGTAGTCGAACAGGGAAGAGTTTGGGGCAGGGGTGCTATTCAGCAGGTTCTGACAGGTTCTGGAGAATCAGTAGTGGAAATTTTGAGTAGTTTGGAGAACCGCCAAATAGAACCGGCAAACCTCTGGCTGGCCCCAGAGTGGGGTGGGAATGGAGATTTTGCAGTATCCTTCCCCTGAAGTGGGGTGGGAATGGGTATTTTGCAATATCCTTCACCTGGAGTGGGGAGGGAATGGAGATTTTGCAGTATCTTTTCCCTGCCACGCCCACCAAGCCACACCCACCAAGTCACGCCGACAGAACTGGTAGTAAAAAATTGGATTTCACCACTGGTTTGAAAGTAGCCTCACCCTAGAATCTCTCAGTATAAATCTAGTAGCTTAGAAAGTCATAGCTTTAGTTTGGTTACTAGGTATAAGCAAATAAAGGTTATGGGTCAATTTGGAGTCAATTGGACCTTATTGTCTTAACTCTGGGCTTGGTCTGGCATGCTTTTACTCAGTATGACTGAATAAATATTCCAGTTCATAGCTTGATAAGGCAAAGGGGTTGCATTGTTTATATTGCTGTTGCTTTTTAGTAATGGACATTACTAAATAAATTAAGCTAAGCTAGGCCTGATACATCCCGATGGCATTTGAGAGAAGACAAATCCAAGTGTTCTGCTTTTTTTTTCCTTCTCCTTAAGTCTTCCTTACCCAGATCTTAGGAATTTTTAGAAGGTGGTGTGTTCCCCTCCCCCCCCCCATGGGGTTGAAATGGTGAATGACTTTTGCTACAAAGCTGAACTGCCTAGGACCGTGATGGCAAACCTATGGTGCACATGCCACAGGTGGCACGTGTAGCCATATCAGTGGGCACACAAGCTCAGCTCTGGTGCACCAGCTGATTTTTGGGCCTTTTGGGGCCACCAGAAGTAGGGAAACAGGCTGTTTCCTGCCTCCAGAGGGCTTGAGGGGATGGTTGGGAAGGCCCATTTTTCTCTCTCACCTGGCTCCAGAGCCTCTCTATGAGTCTGGGGAGGGCAAAAAGGCCTTCCTCACCCCGCCCAGGCCCTCCAAAGGCTAAAAACGGCCCGTTTTCCAATTTCCAGTTGGACAGGAGGTGATGTTTTTTGCTGTCCCCAGCCTCCAGAGCCTCTCTAGGAGACGCTGGAGGCTGGGGACAGCAAAAAATGGCACTTCCTGTCCAACCGGAAGTTGGAAAACGGGCCATTTATTTTGCCTCCAAGGGATGGGGAAGGCTATTGTCACCTTCCCCAGACTCATAGAGAGGCTCTGGAACCAGGTGAGAGAGAAAAACGAGCCTACCAGGCCATCACGTACTAGGAGCAGGGGGGAGCGGGGGGTTCGTGTGCATGCACGGGAGCGGGGTGCATACAATTATGGGTGTGGGAATGCGTACGTACGACCCCTCCACTGCCCCCCTGGCATGTGATGACAAAAAGGTTAGACATCACTGGCCTAGGAGAATATAGAACTGAATCACAGAATTTTTTATTTTGTGCCTCATAAATTTTTTGTCAGCATTATGGCAATATCAAAGCTGCTTCTAGAAATTTACCCTGACATGTATATCTTCCTCCACGCCTCTTCCGCATTCAGCTTAAATGCAACAACTGTTATAATAAACTCCTGAGATGATCCATTTGTAGATTCTGGAATCTTCCAAAAACATGTAAAAATATGTCTATGGGGATTCTCCATCATCCAAGTCATTGTTGTGCCGAAGGTGCTTTTCAAAAGACACCTGGACTTTTTAAAGGTTTTTTTTATCCTCTTGGCAACATTTTGCTTCTCATCCAAGAAGCGTGAGAACTGAAGAAAGTTCTTGGATGAGAAGAGAAATGTTTTCAGGGATTTTTTTTTTTTTTTTAAATCCAGTTACCTTTTGACAAACACCTTTGGACGTGTTAAAATGTGATCTATCACAGAGGGGGAATAATGGCTAACTTTCTGATCTGGCCATCAAAATCCCAACCAATGAAATGAAAGAAACCCAAAAAGAAAAGATTGGGGGGGAGGGAGAGAGAGAGAGAGAGATGGGAGCATTCATTTTCCCCAAAAGCTGTGAAAAGAGAGGAGATGTGCTTTTGTGTGGCCTCGTAATGGAACCAGACCCTGGATTGCCAAGCCTATAAACCAGACTTCCGCTCAGCAAAAAGACTGAGGAACAAATGCATCCAATGCCTTGCGTGACAATAACAATATCTGGACGTGGGTCCCTGTGAAGGCAGCATTCAGGAGTTGGCTGACAGAGACAGGCATTCTATAGAGTGGCAAGCAGCTGAATTCAGCAACCAAGCAAATGAGGTGGGTGCTTTGTCTCTGTCTGAGGGGGGCAATGTTTCGATTGTGTGAAGAAAACAGTCCCGCAACCCCATGGAAGCCCTGGGCCCTGCAAATAAATAAAAGGTGGGCATCTCTGTGGAGATGTATGAAATGGACTGGCTCCTTAAAAGGCGGCTGATTTGCTTATTCGCGGCTCTCAGAAAGTGTTATCCTCTGTGATGCAAATCAGATTCACGGGGTTTGCATGCAAAGCACAGCTTGGCCTCCAAAGGCATTGTACTACCAAGTTTGCAATTTTTTATTTTTTTTTAGGCAGGCCTCCTTGCATCCACTGGCCTTAATTTTAATTTATACTTCCTCTAGAAAAAATAAGGCAGGAAAGCTAAGGATCCTCAAATCCATCTTCAAAATTTTGAGAATATCTATTGGGTTGCTGTTTTTTTCCTGGCATCAAAATCGTTCCAAGAAACGAATGTCAAAGGAGTGTCCTTTTTCCCCTCCAATGATCTCGTTAAGCAAAAGCCAGCAATCATTTTAGGTCAAAGCTGTCCTTTCCTCCTGAAATCAGCTGGAATCTTACAAGACTGCCACATATTTTGAGCTTCAAAAATCTAAAATCTTATGAAAACCTGATGTACGAATCATTTTCACACAAACTCTTGTGAGGTTTTGATATTTCTCACATGATAGTTTAGGAGTTCTTGATGGTCTCTGAACTTGATTGCTTCCAGACCTTTCATTACCCAACTAAGTAATGTTTTCAGGGATGTTATTGATCATCACTGATGACGTTACCTAGTTGAGTAACGAAACATCTGCAAACAAGCAATCAAGCTCAGAGACCACTAAGGATTCCATAGTTCAACCCTGAGCTACATATATATTTTTTCTATGGGAATTGCCTTGACTTTGCAATAACAGTATTATGTATATTAAATAATTATTGTAATAATAACAAAGTTGGAGGCTGTTGATGACATTTAGGAAGTGATACATGCCTTGATATTGATATGCATTTCTGTTGGGGGGGGAAGGTACACGAAGGGAGGCTCAGCCAATCTCATTGTATACATGTTGTGCTTTGACAATAAAGGTTGAATTGAATTCAATTGAAACCCATAGTGGTTTTTTTCCCCGGTTTTTTTCTGTGTTTTTCTATCTTGCATATTATTGGTAGAAAATCTATTGGGCAAAAGAAGAAGGCATCTATTTGAGAAGATTTCTACAAAGTGTCTTCTGTTTGAATCTATCCTCTGTCTGAACAGTTGTTTCATGAAATTTCTAGAAAAAAAGTCTAAAAGTTATGGATGGAAACTAATCAAGGAGAAGACCAACTTAGAAATTTCCTGAGAGAACAATTAATCAGTGGAAGGACTTGAAGTTGTGGGTGCTCCAACGCTGGAGGTTTTTAAGAAGATATCAGACAACCATTTGTCTGAAATGGTTCAGAGTTTCCTGCTTAAGCAGGGGGTTGTATTAGAAGACCACCAAAGTCACTTCCATCTATTCTATTCTATTCTATTCTATTCTATTCTATTCTATTCTATTCTATTCTATTCTATTCTATTCTATTCTATTCCATTCCATTCCATTCCATTCTATTCTATTCTATTCTTTCATTCCATTCCACTCCAAGATCTCAGCCCACAAACTTGGCTATTATTAGCACTAGAACAGAAAATTCAGCAGCCATACAGGCCACTTGATTACAGTTTTTCTATTATGATAAGATATATTGCATTTCCACTCATCCTTTGTAAAAATTATATTTATACATACATGATCATAGGGAAAAATATGTTGTTTTCGGGAGATGGATAATCGTTCTTCTGCTGTTTGGGGAATGATGCCTAAATTACCATTCTTCTTCGGGAAAAATTTTGGAAACTTCCCCATTCCCAACCATCATCATACCACTAACAAAAGTGTTTTTCAAGTGAACTAGTCACTGAGGTATACCTTTTTTTCATCAGTGAGTGATATGCACTTTGCACGTCTGTCAGATGACAATTTCAGCCAGAAAACATACAAACAGTAATTGAAATTGGTTGGACATTTGCCAAGATGGACAGGATAAAGATTTGGCACTGATATAAAAATTTGGCCACGATATAAAAAAGATGTTGAAACTCTAGAAAGATTGCAGAGAAGAGCAATAAAGGTGACTAGGGGACTGAAGTTTAAAACATATGAAGAATGGTTGCAAGAAATGGGTATGTCTACTCTAATGTAAAGAAGGATAATGTGATGGCAGTGTTCCAATAACTAAGGGACTATCACAAAGAAGAGGAGGTCAACCTATGCACCAAAGCACTTGAAGATAGAACAAGAAGCAATGAATGAAAGCTAACCAAGAAAAGAAGCTACTCAGAAATAAGGAGAAAATCTGTGACAGTTGGAACAATCAGTCACTGGAATACCTACCATAAGTTATGGATGCTCCATTGCTGGATGTTTTTAAGAAAAGATTGGACAGGCATTTGTCTGAAATGGTGTAGGGTCTCCTGGTTGAGCAGCAGTTGGATTAGAAGACCTCTAAGGGGCCTTCCAGTTCTGTTACTGTCTGTCATGTTCCCAGATACGCTTTGTAAGACATTTTAGAGCTTCTGCTAATATAAATAAATTTAGGAATATTGCTAACAATAATTACAAGTCTATGATGATGCTACTTATTATCATATATGGTGTACTTGTAAAAAATCAAAGCATTTTGGATTTAAATTTGGTCGATTATGCAAAATATTTTGAAGAAGAAGATAAAATTTACCCCACAATTGTTTTTATTGGGTATAACTACGGACTGTACATCAATAGAGACTAAATTAATTTTAAACTTAATATCAGCAGCCAGACTACTGGTGGCACAATACTGGAAGAAGGAACATCTGCCTACTATTGAAGAGTGGACACTAAAAGTAACGAACTTAGCAGAAATGGCAAAAATTTCAGCGTACCTGAAAGACTATTCACAAGAAAGATATATAGTGGAATGGAAAAGATGGATAGAGTATATTCAAAACAAATATCAGACTAAAAAGTATTGAATAGCATATGAATGATCAGAAAGTAATAATTGTATTTGTATAAAGTTTTTTTCTTTTTTTTTCTTCTTTTATATGAAATAAGGGAGTTATGGTTCTAGGGGAGGGATGGGAGTTTATGATTAATTAGCGTATTTTAGCTTATGATTGGTAAATGCTATACTCTGTATTTGGGGGGGTGGAGGGAGGAGGAGGGTAATTATTTGTTAAAATTGTGGTAAAACTTTTTAATAAAAAAAAAAAATTGCAAGTCCATAGTGAAGCACCCTGAGATTTCATTGGAGTTGTATGACTTTGCATTTTCAGGATGCATGTACATGAATGCATGTAAATCAACAACTGAGCAGTTTTATTTTTTTAACCTCCCCACTTAACACTTATTTTATTTTAATCCAGACCAGGATTTCCCTACTTTGGTAATTTCCAGAAGAGGGGACATCAACTCCCAAAATTTTCAGCAGGGGCGGTGCTGATTAGGAATTCTGGGACTTAAAGCCTCTGAATTTGGAAGTTGCCAAAACAGGAAAACAATGATGTTTCCAAATTTCATAGTGAATTAGAACTTGGCATGCATGCTACTATTCCTACTCAGTGCTTTTTCTCTGAACCAATTTGCTGCTGCAGCATAGAGAGGATTTTTCCTTCCTGTTCTCCCTCCCCTTTCTTCCTTGGCATTTGGGCAATACTACAGCCCTGTCTCTGCCAATATCACCAGTGCCTGCAATACTCCAAAATCAATGTGGCAAATGAGTCTGATTGTGTGTTTGCTGGAGAAGAAAAGCAGAAAGAGTTGATGCAGAGATTGGTAAGCTAGCAATTCCCACCCAGTTGTCCCAAAGGTACTTTTTCAAAAAGCTTTCTTTGTTTTTCCTGAAATACGTTTTGCTTTTCATCCAAGAAGCTTCTTCTTTTTTTTTTTTTTTAGTAAAAAAGTTTTATTTCCATTTTCCAACAACCTATTCAATATACAGTCTCTTATTCAACATTAGTCATTAACTTTCATTTGTTACTTATTCAGACCTGCCCAGCTACCACTTCCTTCCTTAACAAACCTTTCCTCCTCCCTTCTCTACTTTCTTCTACTTTCTTCATCCTTCCTCTCCTTCGCTTTTCTACATCCTCTCCTCCTTCCCTACTCTTCTCTTCCACCCTTTCTAACCCTCTCTCTTTCCCTTTTCTTCTTCCTCTCCTTTCCCCCTTTTCTACCTCTCTCTTTCCTACCTACTTTCTTCCTTCACTCTCTCCTCTCCTTTCCATTCCTTCTGAAATGGCAGCTGAGCAGCCCGATTTCATTTCAAATTATTTCTATTTCTTAATTACATATCTTCAATCATTCCTTTACATTGATCCTTCATCTCCCCTCCCCTTCCCTCCCTCCCCTCCCACCCCGAGACTTCCCAGAACAAAGTACAGGGTATAAGATTAACAATCATAAATTAAAATACAACATAAGTCATAATCCATAGTCACTCCTCTCTCTAAGACCTTAACTCCCCTTCCAGAAACAAAAAAGTACATTCTTCTTCCAGTCCATTATATATCAGTCCATTCCGGCTGCGCGGGTGATAGATGGAGCCCCCCGTGGCTCCCGCATAACACCCATCCTGCGCAGGCTGCACTGGCTACCTGTGGCCTTCCGGGTGCGCTTCAAGGTTTTGGTGACCACCTTTAAAGCGCTCCATGGCATAGGGCCGGGTTATCTACGGGACCGCCTACTGCGACCAGATACCTCTCACCGACCCGTGCGCTCTCACAGGGAGGGACTCCTCAGGGTGCCGTCAGCTAGGCAGTGTCGTCTGGCGACGCCCAGGGGAAGGGCCTTCTCTGTGGGGGCTCCCACCCTCTGGAACGAACTCCCCCCAGGACTCCGTCAACTTCCAGATCTTCGGACCTTCCGTCGCGAGCTCAAGACTCATTTATTCATCTGCGCAGGACTGGCTTAGATTTTTTAAATTTAGAGGGGTTTTAAATCGATTTTAATATTTATATTTCTATTTTTAACAATTGGTATTATTAACTATTGGCATTAGAATAAGTCTTTTAATGATTATTTTAATTTGTATATTGATGTTTTTTATATGCCTGTAAACCGCCCTGAGTCCTTTGGGAGATAGGGCGGTATATAAGTTTAAATAATAAATAAATAAATTCCACTCCTAAAATCTTCAGAATCTTCCAATTAAATTAGTATTTCCAGTTCATCAATAAAATACATAGTTTTTAATATCCAATCTTCCAAGAAGCTTCTTCAGTTCTGACCGAATAGTGGAGAATGCAAGGATTTAAATTCCTTCCAGTCGTAGTGTGCAATTTTCTCTGGAAATCCATTCATACACCCGCACCGTTCAAAAGTGTTCATCATAAGTAATCTTATATAATCTTATATAAATGAATGTCCAGTTGCCTTTTGAAAAAGCACCTTGGGGACAACCATGACCAGAATGAGTGAGAATCTCCACAGACAATTCCATTAGTTGTAAAAAGAATAGAAATTCCTGATGTTACATCAGGAAGATATGGGGAATATCTAAATCTTAGAGGATAACTCTTTTCTTAGGAATCTAAAGTGGGGTCTCCGCAGTGGTGGGATTCAGCCAGTTCACACCACTTAGGACATTCAAAGGTTTTTTCCCCTGTGTGAGTCCGCTGGTGTCTCATGAGGTGGGAATTCTGACTAAAATCTTTTCCACCACTGGTGGTTGGAAGAAATCATTAGGGCAGAGAACCAATTGTTAAATTACTTGAATCCCACCACTGGGTCTCAGTTGGACTGTAAACTGGCCATATTTTACCACCTCTCCAGTTGAATTGGAATGGAGTAAAACGTTTGAAATATTTTCCTCCATACTTATGTGGCTTGGAATACATCAGTTTCCAGCAATACATGGAATCCACAAGTTTATATCATCCATATTAATCTAGTTTAACCCAGAAACATGAAAGGTTGCTATTTTATGCAGAATTTGGGCAGGACTGACATTTATAATTAGTCAGATATGCTGGTTCTGATTTCTTGCCAGAATAGCATGCATGATTGCTAACATAACAAAAGTGATTACAAAACAGAAATTGCTCCTTATTAAAAAAGATACAAACCCAATAACAATGAGCTTGAAAGTAATTGCAGTGATGCAATTTTATATAGAGCATTTAGTGAAGAAGAAGGGTACCAGAGCATAATTGAAGCACTTCCTGCCTCAAGTTTATAATCTAAATAATATATGTGATGCCTAGATAAAAGGTATAAGGAAGGAGAAAAAAGAATAAACATATATACAACGAGATCAATAAGGGCAGGCTCCCTATTCCAGTTCTGCTCAAGCTCATAAGTGATGAAAGTTTCATTTGGTATTTTATCTTTAAGTTTTTAAATATTTTCTTTAATTCTGTTTAATCATAATTGATTAATTATGTTTTGTATGTGCTTTGTACATGGAATGAAATCCCCACATTGCATACAAAATTAGTGAAGTCAGATAAGTTTCTAAGAGAGAATTATCTCATATAGAATAGAAATTTAGGGCCTCTGGTGGCTCAACAGGCTAATGCAGTCTGTTATTAACAGCAGCTGCTTGCAATTATTGCAGGTTCAAGTCCCACTAGGCCCAAGGTTGACTCAGCCTTCCATCCTTTATAAGGTAGGTAAAATGAGGACCCAGATTGTTGGGGGCAATAAGTTGACTTTGTATATAATTTACAAATGGATGAAGACTATTGCTTGACATAGTGTAAGCCGCCCTGAGTCTTCGGAGAAGGGCGGGATATAAATGCAAAAAAAAAAAAATTGTTCAATTCATTATGTGTTGTGAACTGAATCTTTTTTTTCCTGATTTTAGAAATTTGCAACTTTGATTTTGAGTATTTTAGCCAGGAGTCTTCACTTCAATGCTTTGAAGGTACCCATGTAAAGATTACTATTAGCCGATTACCTATGTTCAATTCTGTAAAAAAAAAAGTTGGTGTGAACAATATGATGAAATATCCAGTTTTAGCATTCAGTATTTTGGTTCTCTTTTTTTGGCTTGAGCCAATTTTTGCAACAGTTTCATGCAAATATTAATGGAGCAACTGCATCCAGCTGTAAAACATTAGTCCCTTATTTTTTGAAAATGAGAGAAAATTGGGGTTCAGGACTGTACACTGAGATGCAAGTACAACTCTCAGAATTCCCAGTCTTTTAAAGGATTCGGGGATTATGAGGTTGTGTGCATGTATGAGTGAGTGTGAGGGGGTGCATCTTGATTTTTTTAAAATCACAGGGCAATGCAAATTCCTTGCAAAAGAAGAGAGAGAGAGAGAGACGGAGAAGAAGAAGAAGGTAGGTAGATGATAAGAGAGACAGGCAGGTAGATAATAGATAGATTTTTTTTAAAAAAAAATAACTATTTTCTTTTCTCTCTCTCTTGTGAAAATAGCAAAATGTAGAATCTGGGGAGACAACTGCAGAGAAATTATAAACTGTGAACTGAATGGAAAATCAATCCCGGCCAGAGATTCTTTCTGCCAGGATACCCTTATTTTATTTTATTTTATTTTATTTTATTTTATTTTATTTTATTTTATTTTATTTTATTTTATTTTATTTTATTTTATTTTATTTTATTTTATTTTATTTTATTGCTTGTTTAACTTAGTTATTGCTTGGGAAAATGTTCTGGAAGAGGATTTTGCAGGGAAAAATTGATAAATGTAGAAATAGTTATAGAGACTTCCATTCCCTCTCTATATGATGTTAACAGTATGTACTTGCTAAAGTCTTATGTAATTTTTCCTGAAAAGCAGAAATTAAGCCTTACGCCAGAATGGAAAGAGGAATGTTTAAATCTGGTGCATGGGTTCAGTCATGGAAATGCCATTTGCTCCTTTCAAGTCCAAGTAGCGATCCTGAATGTCCCATTAATGGTTATAATTCTTTCTTATCTTTCCACCAATCTTTTCCTTAGGAATGAACTGGGAATGGGAGAGGATGTAGTGTAGCTTTTGAAAGAGACATGAAACTCTACCTGTCTTCACTGAGTTTTAAAGTGCTAAACCTTTAGCACTTAACATGGCTTTCAGCAAAACAATTACAGATTACAGATAGTGCTTGACTTACAACAGTTTGTTTAGTGACTGTTCAAAGGTACAACAGCACTGAAAAAAAGTGAGTTATGTCCATTTTTCACACTTATGTCCATTGTAGCATCCCCATGAACATGTGATCAAAATTCAGATGTTGGTGACTGGTTGATATTTATGACAGTTGCTGTGTCCAGGATGTCATGTGATTCCCTTTTGCGGACAAGCAAAGTCAAAGGAGAAGCCAGGTTTACTTAACAACTGTGCCACTAATTTAACAGCTGCAGGGATTCACTTAACAACTTAGCAGGAAAAGTCATAAAATGGGGTAAAATTTATTCAAAGTCTCACTTGGCAACATAGTGGTCCTAAGTCGAGGACTACCTGTATAGATATCAAAATACGTAAAGCACAGCAATGTCAGCACATATAGATATGTGTGAACATGGGTGCCTATTCTGGAAGAGGATTTTGCAGGGAAAAATTGATAAATGTAGAAATAGTTATAGAGACTTCCATTCCCTCTCTATATGATGTTAACAGTATGTACTTGCTAAAGTCTTATGTAATTTTTCCTGAAAAGCAGAAATTAAGCCTTACGCCAGAATGGAAAGAGGAATGTTTAAATCTGGTGCATGGGTTCAGTCATGGAAATGCCATTTGCTCCTTTCAAGTCCAAGTAGCGATCCTGAATGTCCCATTAATGGTTATAATTCTTTCTTATCTTTCCACCAATCTTTTCCTTAGGAATGAACTGGGAATGGGAGAGGATGTAGTGTAGCTTTTGAAAGAGACATGAAACTCTACCTGTCTTCACTGAGTTTTAAAGTGCTAAACCTTTAGCACTTAACATGGCTTTCAGCAAAACAATTACAGATTACAGATAGTGCTTGACTTACAACAGTTTGTTTAGTGACTGTTCAAAGGTACAACAGCACTGAAAAAAAGTGAGTTATGTCCATTTTTCACACTTATGTCCATTGTAGCATCCCCATGAACATGTGATCAAAATTCAGATGTTGGTGACTGGTTGATATTTATGACAGTTGCTGTGTCCAGGATGTCATCGGATTCCCTTTATGGACAAGCAAAGTCAAAGGAGAAGCCAGGTTTACTTAACAACTGTGCCACTAATTTAACAGCTGCAGGGATTCACTTAACAACTTAGCAGGAAAAGTCATAAAATGGGGTAAAATTTATTCAAAGTCTCACTTGGCAACATAGTGGTCCTAAGTCGAGGACTACCTGTATAGATATCAAAATACGTAAAGCACAGCAATGTCAGCACATATAGATATGTGTGAACATGGGTGCCTATTCTGGGGAAGAGACAATGTTTTGGAGAAAAAAAAACCATCCAGGATTACAGGTTTTTTTTAAAGTGTGAAAACATACTTTATTAGCCGAGTATGATTAGACAACAAGAATTTGTGTCTGGTGCATAAGCTCTGAGTGTGCATGCAAAACAACGAAATAATAATAACAACAACAACAAGTAACATGTAACAGTGATACCCATTGTCATCGGGGCACTTGGTACCATGTCCAATAATTTTATAAGATACATCAACAAATTGCAGCTTCCTGCAATGACACCAGCGGAACTGCAAAAAACTGTGCTACTTGGAACATCATACATCTTAAGAAGGTATTTGCTTAATACCTAGGACAGTGGCAGCAGCCCGTATCAACCATCAGCACCAGTCAATGGTATTTGTGATGCATTTTTGAATGTTCAGTTGACTGAGTTTCATGTTTAATGAATAAAGTAATAAAAATCATAATAACAATGCCAAGAAGAGAAGGTAGTGTAACCAATGAGAAGGATAAAAGTAATACAGTCATACTACATGGGTAAGTATGCTTAGACATAAGACAGTACCATTCCTTCAGAATTACAGAGAGAGGAAGAAGGAGGGAGAGACTTAAAAAAAAAAAAAACACCAGAAAAGGAAAACCAAGCAGTCAACCTCCTATGTCCTCTCCTGAAGTTCAGCTGGAGACTTTATTTATTTATTTATTTGTTTGTTTGTGTCAAGGCAGGCGGGTTGGCTGCCAAGCCTATTTACAAAAGTTCAGCTGGGGGGTCGTGGGAATTCAGCTTTGCATGCAGCTGACGGTTTTATGCTCCTTTCGTTCCTTTCATGGGGGAACCTTCTCCTGTTGTTCCTCCCTCTCCCTGCCTTGTGTGGTGTGTGCCTGAGGTGGGAGGAGAGGAAGGAGGAGGAGAGATGGGCTGGCGAGGGCCTCATGGCACGAGGGGGGGAGGGAGGGAGAGACTTAAAAAAAAAAAAAACACCAGAAAAGGAAAACCAAGCAGTCAACCTCCTATGTCCTCTCCTGAAGTTCAGCTGGAGACTTTATTTATTTATTTATTTGTTTGTTTGTGTCAAGGCAGGCGGGTTGGCTGCCAAGCCTATTTACAAAAGTTCAGCTGGGGGGTCGTGGGAATTCAGCTTTGCATGCAGCTGACGGTTTTATGCTCCTTTCGTTCCTTTCATGGGGGAACCTTCTCCTGTTGTTCCTCCCTCTCCCTGCCTTGTGTGGTGTGTGCCTGAGGTGGGAGGAGAGGAAGGAGGAGGAGAGATGGGCTGGCGAGGGCCTCATGGCACGAGGGGGGGAGGGAGGGAGGGAGAAGGGGGGGAACGTTCTTCCTGTCATTTGTTAACTCACACAGTAGCCACATGACAATAGATGGGCAGACAACAACAATCTCCCCGGCGTCTCAATATTTGAGTCAGACAAGACAGAAGGCATTTGGCACTTGCAATGAAGTCATAGTTAGAGGATGCTTCAGGTGTTCAGGTACCTGCCTGCTACTTGGGAGTCACCTCCCTTCTTTATACAAAGGTTTCCTATGTTCTTTGGAAAGGGCTGAACTGAACTTTCCCATGGGCTAAAACCAATACTCTTTCATTTGCTTGCTCTTAGCTATGGCAATCTTTACCACTGCTAAGTTTTGCTAAGACTACAACTCCCAGAATGCCTAGATAATTGTAGCCTTTTAGATTGGCAGTCGCCTTCTCAAAGATCTGTGTTAAAATAGGTTGTTTCCCTGGAATTTTCAATTGGCATGTATATCTTTCTGTGTGCTTCTTACACACCCTGTCTGTATTAATAACTGTTAACCTCCCCATCTTGGAACTCTCCATATTTTGAAATTTTATAATTATGTTTTATATTTTAAAAAAACCCAGTATGAAATTATTGTTTTAATGCTTAATTTTATTGATTAAATTGTACACTGCCCGGAGGCCCTCTCTGAGGGAAACGGATCATTAAGAAGTATGAAATATAAATAAATAAATAAATAATAAACAAATAAACAAACAGACAGATAGATATAGACCGATAGGTAAATAGATAGATAAATAGATAGATGATAGATAGATGATAGCTAGCTAGCTATAGATAGATAAATGATAGATGATAATGCTACCTTTCCTTAAATGTCAATGTTTTTTTAAAAAAACTTTTCTATGTGACTTAAAAAAACAGTTTAACATTCTATTGATCAGAAAACAGTTTTTGTTCAACATTCCTGAAGTATATTTAGCAGTCTGGAATTTGCATATGGTAATGCTCTTCATGCATATTTGCACAAGGGCCTTCATGCATATTTGCACAAGGGCCTGACATGATCATCAAGTACACACAAAGTGCTAAAGAGTCCATTGCAGTTGAGATACCTTCAGGGATTTCTACCTGTAAGAAACATTATCACCTGTAGAGCTCAATGGCTGGAGCATCTGGATTATTAATTCTATCGTCAGCCTTGGAAGCTGATTGGGTGATTTGTAGATTTGTCATCATCTCTCAGCCCAACCTTCACCTGGATGCAAGAGTGCTGCATAAAAATACTCAATGCTAATCAATCTGTATGGTGATGGTGACACTTGCAAGGCCAATAATGTGCATAAATAAAGCATAATTAGAGCCTTTAGTATAAATATACATTTCCTTGGATGAAACTGGAAGTTATTCATTTCATTTCACATTAGCAGTCAACCTACACATGAAAAATGTCTGAATAATGTTATCAACTCTCCTAATCAGTAAGGATATATGCAGTGGTGGGATTCAGCCGCTTCGCACCACTTCGGGAGAACCGGTTGTTAACTTTCTGAGCAGTTTGGCAAACTGATTGTTGGAAGAAATCATTAGGGCAGAGAACTGGTTGTTAAATTACTTGAATCCCACCACTGGATATATGTATTGGTTGTGAGCCACTTTGAATTATTATTTATCTTTTAATGGCCAGTTCGATCCAGTTCAAAGATTCAAGTGGATTCAGAAAATAGTACTGATTCAATGTTTCAGTTCAAACCATCCAATGAAATAGATTTATAATAATAATAATAACAACAACAACAACAATGAGTTAGAAGGGACCTTGAAGGTCTTCTAGTCCAACCCCCTGCCCAGGCAGGAAATCCTACACCACTTCAGACAAATGGTTATCCAACGTCTTCTTAAAAATTTCCAGTGTTGACGCATTCACAACTTCTGGAGGCAAGTTGTTCTGCTGATTAATTGTTCTAACTGTCAGGAAATTTCTTCTTAATTCTAAGTTGCTTCTCTCCTTGATTAGTTTCCACCCATTGCTTCTTGTCCTGCCCTCAGGTGCTTTGGAGAATAGTTTGACTCCCTCTTCTTTGTGGCAACCCCTGAGATATTGGAACACTGCTATCATGTCTCTCCTAGTCCTTCTTTTCATTAGACTAGACATTCCTGCAATTGATCTTCATATGTTTTTGCCTCCAGTTCCCTAATCATCTTGGTTGCTCTTCTCTGCACTCTTTCTAGAATTTCAACATCTTTTTTACATCGTGGCAACCAAAACTGAATGCAGTATTCCAAGTGTGGCCTTACCAAGGCATTCTAAAGTGGTATTGACAATTCACATGAAGATTTGGTTTTTGCGTATGTTCCACCCATCTGAAGCATTTGATTTTTTATCTCCATTAAATCCTCCATCTCAATCAGTCCAAGCTCCCGTAAATATAATAATGCATCTATATCTGGGGTGATTGTACGCATCCTTCCTTTATAAAAAAATTTCAATTGTTGTGGTGGCCTCCAATTGTATTTAATTCCATTATCTCTCAAAACTTTTGTAATTGGTTTTAAAAAAAATCTCCATGCCCTTTCTTCTCTTGATATATCCGGGAAGACTTGAATAGTCTTCCCTTCAAACTTCAAAGCATCTCCCAACTCTCTTAACTTGGCCATAACTTCCAACTTATCACCAAGATTTGCAAACCTGACAAGCACATTCCTGTTAGAACCATTTTGCCTTCTATATCCAATTCTAAAAACGCTTGCCAGGTCTGCTATTGTGAACGTAAGTTGCGTATCCAAATCATTAATCCATTTCAAAACCCGCTGTTTCAATTTATCTTCCCTTTCTTCCGAGATTCCTCTGATAACAAAATTATATTTCCTCATCTCTTCTTCCAAAAGACAAATTCTCTTATCTTGCTGCTCATTTTTATAAAATATTTTGCCAATTTGCCGATCTACTTTTGCCTCATGCACATGCAGCTGCTCCATTTCATCTTTAATCATTATCATTTCCTCTTTTTGTTTAGCAAAGTTATCATCCATATCTTGCTTTAAATTTTGCACTTCGGATGTCAGTTTAAATGTCAAATTATCTATACGCTCTGATAGTGCTGCTATTTTTTCCCCAATTTTATTTAAAGCTGCAGCAATTTGCTGCGTTTCTGAAAGTTGTTGAGTCATTTTGAAAAAAAAAAAACCAAAAATTTCTCAAACTGGGATTCCAATTTTCAAAGAGTCTTAGTGAAGATCAAAGGACAGCAGTCAAACCAATTTTACAGAGGGTCTTGATGAAGATCAAGGACGACAATCTTTAATTGAAGCGAAACGGCTTATTTGCACTCGTTAGTAGCTTATCAGTAACTTATGAGTCATATTCACTCCACAAAGAAACACAATTACCTCACAGCTTAATCAGCGCCATTTTTCTCCACGTCGGCAGAGAAAAAAAACAAAACCAGCTTGAACTTCAAAACAAAGTCCTTTTTTTGTTTTCTGTAATATAAACAAGCTATTAATTTCCTCTCAAAAGAAAAATAATAAAAAAATTATCCACCTAATAAAATCTTCTTCAGCCAATCAGCTAATCAGTCCAGCACAAAAGATCGATCTCTTCAATTAAAATTCTTCTCATTAGCAAATTGCCTCTTGAGAAAGCAAATTCAGTCTTTGATATTCCTTAGCCTCAGCATTTAACACAGAACACGATAATTATAATAAGGAAAGCAAAAGACAGCAGTTTATTCCAAACTCCTTGTGTCTGCCAGTTCGGTCATCCCACGCAGTAAAAACTCCTTAATTCAAGCAGTTTCAGATGACCTACCAGTTTTAAATTCAGTCTGCTGGGCTATTAACACTTCCACTTCATGATTTATTAACTTTCATCCATAACGGTGCATTCCAAACAGCATTAATCCTCATAAATCTTCATTATTAAGCCCTGTGAAGTGAAGGAAAGGTCCTTACCCCACCACGGTCATGGCCACGCCCCCCGAACATACGTGGAACATACGTGGAAACATCAATCTCAGAAGAAGAAAAAGGGGCTATTGGAGGGCAAGACTCCAAAGGGTTAAAGAGGAAAGAAATATCACCTGTGTTGGTTGAACAGAAGAAGAGTCGTGAGGATACAGTAGGAGAAGAAGCAGATAAGAGTCTTGGAAAATATGAAGCTGAATGCGGGTCATCGTTATCTTTTTTTTTGAGTGATGAATTTAAATAGACAGCCCGAAAGAAGTGCCCCGGGCATTGGCACGTCCCCTCTCCCCCATTCTCTTTATAGAGGCGAAACCGTTGAGGATGTGGGGGAAGAAGATTGTTTGTACTTTATTGTTTGTTTGTTTTGTTTTCTGTTTTCTTATTGTTGTTTATATGGTAGTTTAATGTCGGGTGGTGGGGGCACAGAAAGGAAGATGCGGGATAGGATTAAAAATTTATATTTTAAATGGGAGTTATAAAATAATGTCATGGAATGTGAAGGGTACAGGAATCAGATTAAAAGAAGAAGATTGGAGCTTAAGATTAAAAGGATTTACCAGACATTTTATTTTACAAGAAACTCATCAGAAATCTGAAGATTCAAATAGAATGTATATAAAAGGTATGCAAATATATGAAAAGCATTTGGAACTTCAAAAGCTAGAGGAGTTGCAACACTGATATCAGATAGGGTGTACTTTGAAAACATAAGGTAATTTTGGATGAAGATGGAAGATATGTAATAATTGTTGGAAATCTTAATGAGGAAAAAGTGACACTTGTTAATTTATATTTACCGAATGAAAACAAAGAGAATTTCTTGAAAAATAACAAAATTTTGGAGAATGAAAGTGTAGGAAAGTAATTGTGGCTGGGGATTTTAATTAATCAGAGATAAAATAGACAGTACTAATCCCACCCGCTGTGGAGGAGCAAATAAACTGGGGATTTTAAATATGTGGATGCTTCGAAACGGCGTGGTTGATGTGTGGAGAGAGGTTAAAGGAATTGAGAGAGTATACACTTTTTTTTCTAAGATATATAATACATATTCTAGAATTGATTATATTTTTCTTTCTAAAGATTTGTTGAATAATGTGGATAAGGTAGATGTGGAATTTAAAGATTCTGATCATGCAGAAGTTATGGTGGACTTAGATTTTAATTTTGAGAAAAAGAAGCTATTGGAGATATGACGAGAAATTGTATAAAATGAAAAGGATAAAAATGGATACTTAAAAATTGGAGGAAAGTTGGAGATTAAATGATAACGGGGAGGTTAAATTTGAAATTGTTTGGTATGCGATGAAAGCGGTGTTTAGAGTTGAGAGTATTAAATTATCAAGTAGGAAATATAAAAATTATAAAATTAAAATGGAAAGAGATAAAAATAAGATTAAAGAATTGGAAAATCAATTTTGCTTACTAAAGAAAAAAATTCTTCAGGAGCTTAATATGTTAAGAAATAAAATGATAGAAGAAGATACAGAGTTAGTAAAAGAAATTTGAGATTTTAAATAGGAATTTTTGAATTTAGTAATAGAAATTCTAAATTATTGGCAAAGATGGCGAAAGATAAAAGAGAGAAGAGAGAAATTGGAGTTTTGATAGATGATAGAGGTATAAGATGTTATAAAAAATTAGAGAAATGTGAAGTGGTTAGAAACTTTTTTCAGAATCTATATTCAAAGAAACCAATTAATCGGGGAAAATTGCAGAGTTATTTAGAAAAGTACGTGGTGAAAATTGATCAAACATATAAGGAATTGATGGAAGAAGATATAACACAAGATGAGATTAATGGAATAATACAAAAATTAAAATTAGGGAAAGCTCCAGGTGAGGATGGATTACCTGTTGAGTTTTATAAAGAATTTAAAGAATTAATAATACCAAGACTGCAAAAATTATTCAATGGAATATTACATGGTGGGGAAGTACCTTCGTCATGGAATAGAACGGTGATATCCCTAATTCCTAAACCAGATAAAGATTTAGAAAGGATTGAGTCCTATCGCCCATTTCTTTAATTAATCAGGATGCAAAGATATTTACTGCTATTATAAGTAATAGATTAAATAGATTTATAGATAGATATATAAGTTATAATCAAGTAGGCTTTGTGAAGGGTAGATACATGAGTGATATTGTTAGAAGAGTATTAAATATTATAGATGTAGCTGAATATAATGGTGATAAAATTGGTATAGTATCATTGGATATTTTAAAGCTTTTGATTCTGTACAATGGGAAACAATTAAAGTAATTGTGGAGGCTTTAGGCTTTGGTAATAAGTTTATACATGTTATTTCAAAATTGTACCAAAAGAGCAGTGCAAGAGTGAAGGTGAATGGAATATTAACTGAAGAGATAAAATTAGAAGCTGGTACGAGACAAGGATGTCCCTGTCCCCAACATTATTTTTATTGGCTATGGAAATATTGACAAAATGATAGAAAAGATGAAGAATTAGAAGGATATAAGGGTATAAGATAAATTTGTATGGATGATACTTTAATTATTTTGAAAAATGTAGAGAAAGATTTGAAAAAGATATATAAGCATTTGATAGAATTTGAAGAAATGACAGGATTGAAAGTAAATTGGTCAAAGTCAGAATTATTGATGGATAGTAATGGTAATGAGTCTGAGAATATGCAAGAGCAATTTGGGATAAGGATTAAAAACACATTGAAATATTTGGGTATAGTGCTTTCACTTAAGGTTAAAGAATTGAAAAAACTTAATTATGATGTGGTGATTAACGAAATTGAGAAGAAGATAGATAAATATAAAATTTTAAAGTTGTCTTGGTTTGGTAGAATTGCAATGTGTAAGATGATGCTGTTGCCCAAGTTCAACTTTTTATTCGAGATGCTACCACTAAATTTGACAGAGAAAGATATTGAAGGATATCAGAAAAAACTGGATAAATTTTGCAATGGTAGCAAAAGACCTAGATTAGTGAAGAAAATGTGGTATCAAAATCAAAAGGAAGGCGGATTAGGAATCCCCAAATTATTTAATTATTACTGTGCGTATGGTATCCGGATAGTGGTAAAAATACTTAAAGGTGAAGATAATTATTGGAGAGATTTAGAGTTAAGGGATATAGAGAAATTTGGATCAAGGTGGTTTTTAGATAAAGCAAATTTAAAATGTGTAAGTAGAAGTTATTGGTTAAAGGGATTAAGTAAAATGTGGAACAAATTTGTTAAAATTTTAATTCCGGATATAATCTTTTTGGGGGAGACAACTGGAATTTGGCCGATTAAAAATAATATAAAACGAATGAAGTGATTAAAGAGGAAAATATAGAAATTATTAAAGATTGGATAAAAGTTATGGGAAATGAAAGGAGGAATAAAGAAATTATTGAAAGATTAGGGGTAAGTTGGTTTGAAAAAACACAGATAGAAAAATGGACAAAAAAACTAAAGGAAAATTATTCGATAAATAGATGTGAAACTGAATTTGAATATTTAGTATCTCGGATTATGAAAGATGAAATTGGGCTAAAGGGACTCGTTAGTAGGGTTTATAAGATTATAAATTCTGATGAAAAATTACAAAGAGTGATGAGGACAAATTGGGAAAAAGATCTTAATATTGAAATACCAGAATCAGATTGGAATGTGAATTGGAAGAGTAGAATTATGAGAACTTTATCTATAAGGATTAAAGAGCACAATTATAAAGTTGTTTGGAAATGGTATTTGACTCCAGTAAGATTGTCACAAATGGATAAAAAACTAGTAAAAATGTTGGAGATGTGAGATGGAATTGGGGACTTATGAACATATGTGGTATAATTGTGATAAGGTTAAAAGTTTTGGCAACAATTGGAGAAAATGATATTTGAAATGATGGGGAAAGTAATAACATTGAGAGTGGAAACTATATTATTGTTGGTAATTAAGGAAATAGAATTAACAAAATATGAAAAAGAATTGATTAGAATTATGATTATAATAGGTAGAATTATAATAGCTAGATATTGGAAACTAGATGTGATTTTTAGAATAGAAGAGTGGAATTCTGAAATGTGGAAATTAGCTTTAAATGATAAAATGACATGTGATATTAAAATTAGAAGTGGTGTGTATAAAGAAGATATTTTCTGGAAGACTTGGAAACCATTTGTGGACTTTGCGCTTGGAACATTGGACGCTTCAGTACCTGTACCTCGAGAACGTGGATTTTGGCAATCATGAGGATATATCCGAAGACCCAAATCTTCCTTTTATGTATAGCACAAGGGTGTAATAATGTATTTTCTTTTTGTTTGTTTGTTGCAAAAAAAAAAAAAATAAATAATAATAATAAAAAAAAGAAGATTTGGTTTTTGAAATTACTCATGCAGGATCTATTTAGTCGCTGAATCAATTTAAAGATATGCTTCTTCACTATTCAGCTCAACTAGTCAGAAAATCAAGTTTGGAAGTTTGATTGAATGGTCTTGAATCAAATTTTTAAGCCAAAGCTTTGTATAGTATAATCCTAGCGCTCATTATAGGATGCAAAAGAGGAAAAAGTGCTGTTTTCCTGTGAAACAGAAATAGTCAAAAATAACTCAGGAGATGGTTCTTTGTACACCTGACCAAAAGCCTTTTCAGCAGTCATGGCTTAAACTAGTTTTGCATTTCAAATGCATGGCCTATGTTCATTGGAATGCATATTCACACAACCTTTCCATCCAGACCTAAGCAATGATCAGAGATTAACATAAACAATGGAAAAAGGTTCAAAGTTTATTTAAATTCAAATGTCCAGAATATTTAAACCTCTCTATTGTTTTTGACAACATCTCTTTTTGCAGCTGAAGTATACTAACTTAGAAATCAGTTTAGTTGTTCCCTCTGCTTTAATTCTTTCTCCCAATAGTATTATAGTTTGATGCTACCGTATGATGGTTTGTCTTCTCTAGTGATCTCAACAATGCAAAAGTGTGAAAACATTAATACTATTGGATCGCATTGTAAGGTCATCTATAAAAAATTAGATTCCTTATGGGGTGCATATGGAATACTAACAATACATGAATAGAATAGAATAGAATAGAATAGAATAGAATAGAATAGAATAGAATAGAATAGAATAGAATAGAATAGAATAGAATTCTTTATTGGCCAAGTGTGATTGGACACACAAGGAATTTGTCTTGGTGCATACACTCTCGGAGTACATAAAAGAAAAGATACATTCATCAGGAATCATAAGGTACAATGCTTAATGATAGTCATAGGGAAACAGCCAATATAAATTTTAAGGATACCAGCAACAAGGTTACAGTCATACAGTCATAAGTGGGAGGAGATGAGTGATAGGAACGATGAGAAGATTAATAGTAATGCAGACTTAGTAACTAGTTTGACAGTGTTGAGGGAATTATTTGTTTAGGAGAGTGATGGCATTCGGGGGGGGGGAAACTATTCTTGTGTCTAGTTGTTCTGGTGTGCAGTGCTCTATAGCATTGTTTTGAGGGTAGGAGTTGAAACAATTTATGTCCAAGATGCGAGGGGTCTGTAAATATTTTCACAGCCCTCTTTTTGACTCGTGCAGTATACAGGTCCCCAATGGAAGGCAGGTTAGTAGTAATTGTTTTTTCTGCAGTTAACAGCAAACGTTGCTACTTTTTCTTTTCATTAGCAGAAAGCCATTCATGTAACTATAGTCATAACTTTTGCCATATTTTGCTGATTTTATGCTATTGCTCTTATTTGAGAAGTTAAATGTATGGCAGTAAAAACTGCGAAGTTCTGTTGCCATTGCATAGGATTTTTAAAAATCTCACCACATAATGCATGACTAAAAAGGTGCTTCTTTTGCAGGGTGGCATATCAAACCATTTCATATTTGATAATTCAAAAATTAACTGCTTGGTGGCACACCAAGAACTATGTGAAGAACTATGAACAACTTGCCCAATTTATTTCCTTGTTACTTTAAAAAGTAGCTGCCCCAAAATAAATAATCAAAGGATAGCTTTTACAGGTTTTGTTTTTTTTTTGAGCTTTTTACTAGGTTCTTTGTCTTGGAAGGACCCAAACCTCCTCTTTTTCAAAATTAAAATGAGGCTCTAGATTTGGCTAATTTAGCCTCATGAACATAGCATAAAGTATAACATTCCCAAGAAAAAGGTCTTTCAAAAATTCTCCAGACCTAACTCCCAGCACAATGGGAGGTCAAGTTGTAAATTGTTCAGCAGGGTTTGTTTAACATAACCTTGATGGATCAGTGGCCACTACCGCTTGGAGCAGACTCCTATTTGCTCAGATGGATCTGAATGGATGACAAGCGTTGTGCCCCATAGGCAGGGGAAGATACAAGCGTTTGGGCCATGTCGTTCCTTCCAATGGCACAGGGAAAGCAAGGGCGGCGCTTGGACCGCCTACCTCCGAAGCATCAAGTGAACCTGAAAGCCATTCAACATCTGGCAGCAGCTGGTTTGTGTTTGTTTTAGGCTTTCCACATGCAGCCACGACCACCCTGGCTGCGACAGCCAAAGATGTACAGGACTTCGATACGCATGGTTGGCGAGATGTGCTAACTCCCTGTGCCAGCCATTTCTTCAACAGGGAGGAAGGCAAGGAGCAGGGGGGAAAAAGGGGCCCAGACCTGAAGGAGATTTTTATAAATTTCTTTGCTTATGTTGCCAAGCAGAGATGGGTGTTCTGTCGCACCCATTGGATCTCCTGCTATCGTTAGGGTTGTGATGGCTTGTCACTCCTTTCTCTGGATTTGACCACTAAAGCAGCAGATTGGAACATTCCTGCTTGTATGATGATTGGGGATGGGTGGGGTGGCACTTATAAATCTTTGCTTAGAGAATAAGAAGGTAACTAGAATAAGTAACAGATGCCTTGCTTTTTGAATGGATCTAAAAAAAAAAAGAAAACTATTCTTCATTCATACTAGTGAATTTTTTTGTCCAGTACAGTGTTCCAATTATATTGTAGTCCAAAGAAAACAATGAAACTAGAAATCTGTAGATATGTGTGAACTTTTCTAAGCAGTCTTCAGATCCTCTAACTCAGGTCTGTCAAACTGGCGGCCTGCGGGCCAGATATGTCATGTCACCCACCCTGACTCTGCAAAGGCAAAAACATTGCAATATGTCATGATCCGGCCCGTGATGCAATCGAGTTTGACACCCTGACACCTTAAGTGCTCTAACTTAAGAACTTTTTTTTTTCATCTAAATGATCTTGGAAAGATTTCTTTTCAGAAAGATGGCATAGAAATGTCTCAGATAAGCATGCAGTACAGATAGTCCTTGCTTAATAACCACAGCTGGAACCAGCAAATCCATTGCTAAGTGACACATCACATGGCCTCAAATGGATTTATAACTTTATTTCCACGGCAGTTGTAAAATGAGACATCATGTGATTGCAGCTTGTGATTTTATTGCTAGCTTCTGCATTGACTAAGCTTGTTGGAAGCTAGTTGTGAAGTGTGCAAATTCTAATCACAAAGCTACAATGGGCATAAACACCTGTCAGTTGCAAGGTGCTCAAGTGTTGATCATGGGACCGATGATGGTGCGATGGTCATAAGTATGAGAACTGGTCGTAAGGTTACTTTTTCAGCATCTTTCTAACATTTCCAAGCACGAAAGTTGTTAAGCAAGGACTACCTGTAATTCAAAATTTAAGCAAGGATTCTCAGGCAGTTTGTCATATCCAGATTACAATTTGCTATCTTTAAAACCAGAACAATAGTTACAAGTCTTAGCAGGTGTTTTTATGGTTGAATCAGGAATTGAAAATGACTATATATACCGTAATCCTTGACCTATGATCACAATAGATCCCAACATTTCTGTTGCTAACATTTCTTAAGTGAGTTAACATTTCTTAAGTGAGTTTTGCCCCATTTTATGACCTTTATTGCCACAGTTGTTCAATGAATAACTGCAGTTGTTAAGTTAGTAACACAGTTATTAAGTGAATCTGATTTACCCATTGACTTTGCTGCTCAGAAGTCCAAAAGTGGATGACATGACCCCGAGGCCCTGGAAACCATAATAAATACACTGCTCAAAAAAATAAAGGGAACACCTAAGCCACACAATGTACTGTATTTAATAAGAATATTTCATTCCTTCAGATCTAGGATGTCTTACAGTATTTTTGTGTTCCCTTTATTTTTTTTGAGCAGTGTATATGCCAGTTGCCATGTGGTCCAGGAGTGGGTTCTACTTATCTTTACTACCGGTTCTCATCATGACCCTGCAGGTGCTCTTCTGCACATGCGCAGAAGAGTTTTGATGACATTTGGGTCAGTGAGTGGAGCCTTCCGCCGGTTTTACTACCAGTTCTATAGAACTGGTCCAAACAAGGCAGTCATAGAATGCATCCCACTTGATAAAAAGTGTCCACGAAAGAGACCTGAAACAAGATGGATCGATGACATCAGCAAGGATTGTGGGCCCAATTAGCAAAAGAAAGCTCAGGACCATATTTGTTGGAAACATGCAGAAGAGGCCTCCATCCTGCAGTGGATAGACAATGGTTAAAAGGACGAAGATGATGACGATGACGATGATAACGATGAATATATATGTATATATTGTGTTAAGACTCTTAGTTGTAGTTTGAAAGGTGTAAGGAATTGTTTAGTAAAGAAGTCCTGTAATACATTCAACAACAAAAATGGGTAAATCGTTGTTTCTATTTGTTTTGAGAAATGAGTCAATGAATAATAAGAAAGAATTCTAATGCTGCAGTCCTCTCTACATTACTCAGAAGTAACCCGTTGTTGAGTTCAATGAAGTTTCCTCTTAGGAAAGTGTGAATAAAACTTGCAATGAATTTGCATTGGTGTGATTGGAGCACCCTCTTGTGGATATAAGTTTCTTTTCCAAAAAGAATGCAAATTCCACTCATTATTTATGGAACATCACCCTGCTGTCTATCCTTAAAACGCTCCACAATTAAGGGATTATCATTCTCAATTAATATGACATTGGGGCAACATTTTCCTCCATTTTTAATGTACATAGACTTAAAAGGCAAATTTTTTGAAGGTTGCTTTTCCTGAAATATGTATTACCCAAAAGCTAATAGTAATGTAATTTTTTCATCTATTTTCATCTACTGCATCTCTTTTTCAGATTTATATTTATCTTTTCTCCAGGAGCAAAAACAGTCTACCTTAAATTTCTTCTCCAGTTTTCTCTGCAAAAACAATCCTGCGAGGTAGGTTGAGCTGAAAGACAGGATCCTGTCACAAGTGACCTGGTCTTAGTGCAATATATTGGAATATTTTTAAAGATACCTCTGCAGACCTGGATGAACTCACAGATACTATAACATCATATGTCAGCTTCTGTGAAGACCTATGTGTACCTACAAGGAACTTGCAAATACACAGTAATAACAAACCTTGGTTTACACCTAAACTTAAGCAGCTACGACATTCCAAAGAGGAAGCCTACAGAAAAGGTGATAAAATGCTGTACAATCAGGCCAGAAATGCACTAACAAGGGAGATAAGAGCAGCAAAAAGAAGCTACTCTGAAAAGCTAAAGAATCAATTTTCAGCAAATGAACCAGCAAACATGTGGAAAACTCTTAAAAATATCACCGGCTATGGCAAACCTCCTTCCCAGGCTGAAGGTAATCAACAACTGGCAGATGACCTGAATGAGTTTTACTGCAGGTTTGAAAGGAAACTACAGCCACCTATCTCCACAACCCCCATCTCAGACACACCAACAACAGCCAAGCCTCCTACAACTGACCCCATTTCATTGGGTTCACAACCCCTAGTGATCACAGAAAAGGAAGTGCAGGACCTATTTCACAGACAAAAGCCAGGAAAAGCTCCAGGCCCAGACAAGATAACTCCTTCTTGCTTAAAAGTCTGTGCTGACCAATTGGACCCCATCTTCACCCATATTTTCAATAAATCACTAGAGATGTGCTATGTTCCTTCTTGCTTCAAACGCTCTACCATCAGCCCAGTGCCGAAGAAGCCCACCATCAAGGAACTGAATGACTACAGACCAGTTGCCCTAACATCTGTAGTCATGAAAACCTTTGAAAGGCTAGTGCTTTCCTACCTGAAAACCATCACGAATCCGCTCTTAGACCCCTTGCAATTTGCATACCGAGCAAATAGATAAACAGATGATGCTGTTAATATGGCTCTGCACTACATCCTACAACATCTTGAGTCTCCAAAGACCTATGCAAGGGTCCTTTTTGTAGACTTTAGTTCAGCATTCAATACCATCATTCCAGACATTCTTCTAACTAAGCTAAACCAGCTACAGGTACCGGAACAGACTTGTAAGTGGATCACAAGCTTCCTAACAAACAGGAAGCAGCAGGTGAAGCTAAGCAAGATCACATCAAATACCTGTACAATTAGCACACGGGCCCCCCAAGGCTGTGTGCTCTCCCCACTTCTCTTCTCTCTGTATACCAATGACTGCATCTCCAATGATCCATTTGTTAAGCTACTGAAGTTCGCAGATGACACAACAGTGATTGGTCTCATTCGAGACAATGACGAATCCACATATAGACGAGAGGTCGAACGACTAGCCTTGTGGTGCAACCAAAACAATCTGGAACTGAACACACTCAAAACCGTAGAAATGGTGGTAGACTTTAGGAAAAACCCTTCCATACTTCCACCTCTCACAATACTTGACAACACAGTGTCAACAGTAGAAACCTTCAAATTTCTGGGTTCTATCATATCGCAAGATCTCAAATGGACAGCTAACATCAAAACATCATTAAAAAGGACAACAAAGAATGTTCTTTCTGCGCCAACTCAGTAAGCTCAAATTGCCCAAGGAGCTGCTGATCCAATTCTACAGAGGAATTATTGAGTCTGTCATTTGCACCTCTATAACTGTCTGGTTCGGTTCTGCAACCCAACAAGAAAACACAGACTTCAGAGGATAATTAGAACTGCAGAAAAATAATTGCTACCAACTTGCCTTCCATTGAGGACCTGTATACTGCACGAATCAAGAAGAGGGCCGTGAAAATATTTGCAGATCCTCGCATCCTGGACATAAACTGTTTCAACTCCTACCCTCAAAACGACGCTATAGAGCACTGCACACCAGAACAACTAGACACAAGAACAGTTTTTCCAAGGCCATCACTCTGCTAAACAAATAATTCCCTCAACACTGTCAGACTATTTACTGAATCTGCACTACTATTAATCGTTTCATAGTTCCCATCACCAATCTCTTTCCACTTATGACTGTATGACTATAACTTGTTGCTGGCAATCCTTATGATTTATATTGATATATTGATCATCAATTGTGTTGTAAATGTTGTACCTTGATGAACGTATCTTTTCTTTTATGTACACTGAGAGCATATGCACCAAGACAAATTCCTTGTGTGTCCAATCACACTTGGCCAATAAAATTCTATTCTATTCTATTCTATTCTATTCTATTCTATTCTATTCTATTCTATTCTATTCTATTCTATTAGCATTAGTGCATTAGCCTTACCACAAAGTTTTGTGTTATCTGCATGGTAACCAGTTCTTTCAGCAATAGTAAAACAGGCAGCATAAAAGGGCACGAACTACTTTGAATTCTCCTGTCCCAGAGATAATTACAGTGGTCAAATAGGATATTCCAATATCTAACCCATTAGCAAGTCTGATGATAAAGCATTTAGTCAGACCAAAATAAATGTTCAACATTACATTGTTACTGAAATTTGGAAGAGGTACAGAAAGCCATTGTTAGAATCCTTCCTATAAACAACTGGAAAAATGCCATATGTCTCTCTGTTGGCACATTGTTTAGGAGATTTTTTTTTCCCCCAGCATTTTTCCTAGCCTGATGCAAAAAAAAACAAAAAAAAAAAAAAAGACACAAATTTAACTTTCAGTAACTTTTCAAGTTAAGTTAAATTTGTTGTCAATCAGTAATGTCACTAGGCCAGATGCCTAATCTTTAATCAGAAATTTTAAAATATAAAACCAATTTGTAGCCTGTCCCATGAGCAATTCTCCCAGTCCTAATATGTACAGTGTAAAAATAATATGAAGAACTTGGCAAAAACTGCAATGTCCCATATGGTTATGGTCCCAAAGGAGCACATTTGTTTTTCATAAAACAGCTGAAAGTTTGAGAACCAAAATTTTGTACAGTAGAACCTCTGGTCATGATCATAATTCATTCCATAACTTTGGTTGCAACCTGATTTGGTTGTGACCCGAACCTAATTTTGGAAATTTGGCGCTTACAAAAAAAATGGTGCAGAATGGGAAATCGGCCGCGAATGGGGGGGAAATGTAAATTTTTTGGTCGGAACCGATTTGGTCATGGTCAGAAGTGTTTGTGACCAGAGGTTCTACTGTATCTCCTTTGACACCCAAGTTGGTAAAAGAGGAAGTAAAGAAGAATTGGAATAAAATGAAAACTGCTTCTACTGATCTACTACTAAACACATTTTTTTTAATTTGAATTTATATCCCGCCCTTCTCCGAAGACTCAGGGCAGCTTACATTGTGTTAAGCAATAGTCTTCATCCATTTGTATATTATATATAAAGTCAACTTTTATTGCCCCCAACAATCTAGGTCCTCATTTTATCTACCTTATAAAGGATAGAAGGCTGAGTCAACCTTGGGCCTGGTGGGACTTGAACTTGCAGTAATTGCAAGCAGCTGTGTTAATAAGAGACTGCTTTAGTCTGTTTAGCCACCAAAGGCCCAATTTGGTTTGCAAAGTGTCCATTTGTTTTAAATGAAAATGATTCTCTATGTATATCATCTATATATCTACATCTATCTATATTCAAGGTGCTGGTTGTCACCTTTAAAGCCTTTCATGGCTTGGGACCAGGTTATCTGAGGGACCGTCCCTTGCTGGTCATATCTACCCAACCCAAAAGAGCAAGGAGGCAAGGAATGTTGCGGGTCCCATCCCCTAGGAAATATATCTGGTGGGACCCAGAAGAAGGGCCTTCTCTCTGGTGGCTCCCTCTCTCTGGAACATCATTCCCACAGAGATTAGAATGGCCCCCACTCTAATACTCTTGCAGAAGGTGCTAAAGTTCTACCAGTGGGCCTGGGGAACCCAGAGCAGGATGGAGCCCATTAAATGGCTGGTATGATGTGTTGTTGCCGGGGTGAGGGGTGGGGAGTTATTATATTATTATATCAATTTATTATTTGATTATTTTCTTTTATTAGTTTTATATTTTTATATGTGATATTTTTATACCCTTGTAAGCTGCCTTGAGTCGCCACGTGCGAATAGGCGGCAATATAAATTTTTAAACAATCAAATAAATAAATAAATATGTGTATGCATGTGTGTGCATGTTTATTTGTACATCCAATACCTTCCCTTGGTGCTACTAGTCAAAAAGAATGGGAAAAGAAAAGAGCCTCAACAGGCTTTGTTGGCTCCTATTGCAATCATTTGCATCAGTGGTGGGTTGCTAACGGTTCGTCCTGGATTAGGTTAACCGGTAGTGGCGGTCGCAGGAGGCTCTGCCCACCTGTCCGGACATCTCTGTGCATGCGCAGAAGCATCGTGCATTCACGTGAGCATGCGCACACCTCCGAGCGAACCAGTAGCAAATGAAATTGAAACCTACTACTGATTTGCATCCCCACAAAAATGGGAAAATATTCTTTCTTTGAGGTTTAAGATTAATGGCTCCACAACTTGCTCTTAAGACATTGTGTGACACTAACTGTACAAAAAACAGAGGTGGCCCAAATTCTGAATAATACGTGGTCCGTATTATTTCTGAGCCTTTTTCTCATTGGTGCTAACATTCCTCGCTCACTCTTCATCAAGGTCAGAGAGCAAATATTTGTGGAGATACTTGCAATATGAGTCACTTTACAGAGTCAGTTATGTACTCGTGTGATTTTACTTAGTTGAACTGTTGGATGCTTCCTTTCTCTCTCTCTCTCTCTCTCTCTCCTTTTAGCTCTTTTTAAATTGGTGGTTACTTATCATCAAATACAGTAAGAGAAAACTATAATGACCTCTTTTTTTGTTAGAATTCTGTTATACAAAAGATTGATTAATTGATTGATTATGTGCCATCAAATCATTTTCAACTTGTAGAGATAACATAGATTTTGTCCATGATATTCTATCCCTAACATGTTCTTTCAATTTTTCCAATGGCGGACATTCCAATGGCTACTGTAACTGTGTCCACTCCCCTTGCTACTGGTCATCTTTATCTTCTCCTTCCTTCCACCTTTCCCATTTTTTGTTGTTGTTGTTTTAACAACCCTGTAATCCCTTTCATCGGGGTGGAGTTAGGGCGACTAAATGGAGCTGACCGTTTACTGGCTGGATGCCCTTCCTGATGCCTATGCGGAGTTCACAGTAGATATTTTCTCTTTGTACCCTGAGAGAGAAACATCTGTCGCTACCTAGGATTGAACTCTCAACTTCCTGAGTGTGAAGTGAGTGTCTTCACTGCTAGACCACCATGCCAGTCCTCCCAAATTACCTGACTAAAGCAAGATAATATGAGCTTGGTCATTCGTGCTTTGTGGGAGAACTCTGGGTTAATTTGTTCGATGATCCATTATTTTGTATTCTTGACTGTTCACAATATTCTCAGGAGTTTTCTCAAACATCAAAGCTTAAAGGCATTAATACTCTCCCTCTCCTGCTTCTTTAAAGCCCAACATGCAGAAGGTAGACCAAAGTAAATTGTCATTTTACCACAAGATGGCAGCAGATCATTTTATTTTTTATTATTTTAAACTTTTTCTTTCAATTTTCAGTGCCTATTATGACAAGGTAGAATAATTTGAAAAAGAATTATTATTAATGACTTGTTTACTCAGGATAATAATTTAATGTTTACACCAGCTGGGGAAGAAATGCATTTAATTTTATTATATCTCTATTTTCCATTATAAGAAAAGCCTACAGAGGTCTTGCTTCATTTTAAGAAACCTATTTGGTTTAATCCCTTTCCACAATATTTCTCACAGCATATGAAAATTTGGCCTTGTCTTGGAAAATTTAAAGGACTCCAACTAAATTGCGCAGTGAAACTCATCAGTACTTTTTATTGTTAGTAATTTCCCCCATTTCTTGTATGCTACCTATTTTCAAAGTCTAAAGCAGAGTGGCCCAAAAAAGTCAAGATGGTATCTACAACTGTACATTCAAACCCCTATCACTTTTATTTCTGTTATGTGTGTGTGTGTGAGAGAGAGAGAGAGAGAAAGAGGAGGAGGAGGAGGAGGAGAAGGAGGAGGAGGAGGAGGTATAGACAGAGGTATGGCATCCTCGAGGGAAGGCAAGTAATGAAATATCTGTCATGATGTCACAATACAAATTTCATAATTTGTGTATTTGCTTTTGGCAACCAAATTCCTAAGGACAGATTTTGTGCCATGATGTACTCTACAGGTAGCCCCCAACTTATGACCAGAATTAAGCCCCAAATTTCCATTGCCAAGCGAGACAGTTGTTAAATGAGTTTTGCCTCATTTTATGCCCCATTTTAGGGCATTCTTGCCACAGTTGTTAACTGAATCACTGCAGGTGTTCAATTAGTAAGGCAGTTGTTAAATGAATCTGGCTTCCCCATTGACTTTGATTGTCAAAAGGTCGCAAAAGGAGATCATATGACCCTAGAACACTGCAGCCTTCATAAATATGAGCCAGTTGACGAGCAGCTGAATTTTGATCATGTGATCATGGGGATGCTGCAACAGTCATAAATCATGGTCATAAGTCACTACGATCATAAGTCACTTTTTCAGTGTTGTTGTAACTTTGAAAAGTCACTAAATGAATGGTTGCAAGTCAAGAATTACCTGTATATGCATGTTAATTTTTTTCCATTGTGGCTCGTTGTAGATACCATTGGGCTTGCTTTCTCAAATTAAGGGATGAAGAGGAAAAAATCCCATGCTTTCTGGAAGCTGTATTAGGTTAGGAAATCTTTAGTTTGGCCCATCCAACCTCAGCACTGGCTTTTGCTATTTGTCACATAAGCCACTGACCATCTACCCTTCATTACTTTCTTTGATCTTTGCTACAGCTTTCAGAAATACTATATTTAATCAGATTATAACACCCTGGTATGGTTGGCAGAACAATAACAACAACTTCCGGAGTTGGAAGACAGCTTGGAGGCCTTCTAGTCTAACTCCTGCTCAAGCAGGACACCCTATGCCATTTTAGACAGATGGTTGTCCAATTTCTTCTTAAAAACCTCCAGTGATGGAGCACTCACAACTTCTGGAGACAAGCCATTCCAACTGATTCATCATTCTAATTGCCAGGAAATTTCTCCTTAGTTTTAGGATGGATCTTTCCTTGATTACCATCCCTTGTTTTTTTAATGGCTAGGAATAAACATAATACAGTCAACTTACTGGAAGGGATTCCACAGAGAATCTCTTGTTGCTTATTTTATTTTATTTATTAATTTATTTATTTATTTTGTTGGAGCAATATATACAAGCATTGCATAAAGGGTTATATAATATATGAACGTATATATGAGGAGAAACGAGGTACTATAAACATATATATACATAGGGGAAGAAACAATAGGACAGGAACGGTAGGCATGTTTGTGCTCTTATGCACGCCCCTTAGAGTCCTCTTAGGAAAGTGGTGAGGTCAACCGTGGACAATTTTTGAGTAAAGCCTTTGGGGTTATGAGAAGAAACCACAAAGTAAGGTAATGCATTCCAAGTATATACAATTCTGTTACAGAAATCGTGTTTTCTGCAATCTAAACTGGAGCGGTTGACATTGAGTTTAAATCTGTTGGTAGCTCTTGTGATATTGTTATTGAAACTAAAGAAGTCATTGACAGGAAGGACATTACAACGGATGATTTTATATGCTAAACCCAGATCCTGTCAAAGGCGACGAAGTTCCAAGTTTTCTAGACCCAGGATATCAAGTCTGGTGGAATAAGGTATTTTATTGGTTTCGGAGGAGTGGAGAATTCTTCTCGTAAAATACCTTTGGACACGCTCAACTGTGTTGATATCAGATATATGGTATGGGTTCCAGACAGGAGAGCAGTAATCAAGAATTGGCCTAACAAATGTTTTATAAGCTCTGGTCAGTAGCGTGGTGTTTTTTGAAAAGAAGCTACGTAAAATTAAGTTAACAACTTTTAGAGCCTTCTTAGCTATATAGTTGCAGTGGGCTTTGGCACTTAAATCTTTAGATGTAAAAACTACAAGGTCTTCGACAGGGTGGGGGTCATCTGCGAGGCAATGTCCATCAAGCATGTACTTTGTGATTGGGTTCTTTCTTCCAATATGCAAGACTGAGCATTTACTGGTTGAGATTTGTAGTTGCCAAATTTTAGACCAAGCAGTTAGATGATCAAGGTCCTTTTGAATTGTGGATGTATTGTCAGTGGTGTTGAAAAGTTTGACATCATCAGCAAAGAGAACACAGTTACTTGAGATATGATTACAAAGATCATTTATGTATATTATAAAGAGAGTAGGTCCAAGAACGCTACCTTGAGGAACACCACTCTTGACAGGAACAGGATTTGATAGAGCATTACCAATTTTAACTATTTGTTGTCTGTTTGACAGAAAAGCAGATATCCAGTTGTGTAAGGGTCCTGAAATGCCATAGGATTTTAATTTTAGGAGAAGTTTATCATGTACTACTGAGTCAAAAGCTTTACAGAAGTCTATGTATATTGCATCTATTGATTTACCTAGATCAAGATTTGTAGTCCATAGGTTTTTACAGTGGAGAAGTTGTAAATTGCATGATAATTTTTTCCTGAAGCCAAATTGTTTATTTGAGAGAAGGTTGTGTATTTCTAAGTGCAAGGTAATGGATTGGTTGATGATGGATTCCATAACCTTGCAGGCGACGCAACATAGGGAGATTGGTCTATAATTATCAACTAAGCTGGGGTCGCCTTTTTTGAAAACTGGAATGACTGTGGCTAGTGACCAGAGATTGGGAAGGGAACTGGTAGTAAAAGTTATATTAAAGATTATACTTAGGGATTCTGCTAGATTACTAGAGAGTTTTTTTAAGAAGTAAGCACAAAGTCCATCAGGTCCAATGGATAGAGATAGTTTCAAGTTACAAAGAGCTTTACCAACATTTTCTTCTGTAAAATCAATATTTGTTAAGTTGTCATGCTCATTGCTTGTACAATTTGGGAATGTGGGATATGTGCCATCACTGTTGACAAAATGGGTATGGGTATAGCATATTGGAAATGGGAAGAAATATTGCTCTGAAAAATCTACCAGACTGACACTCTCCCACCAACTCCAGCCAGGTAGACTGGAAAAAGTAGCATCATAGCTTATGAATACAGAAATCCTGGAAAATGGGATGCCAAAAGTAGAAAAAAGCTAGGAAACCACCTCAGATTGCCTGCAAAATGACTGAACAGATCGAACTCATAGGAGGCAGGATATTTGTATGAGGTGGTTTCTCCATTCATGCCAGATGCAGAGCCAGAAAGGGGCAACATGTAACATGTCATGCAATTATTTCTTCCCACTGTACATTCATGTTTAATGACATAATCTGTGCCAGAAAGGGGCCCCTTCAGATTGCTTTAATGGTAAAGAGTGCACCGTTTCATAAGTTTCAGGGCCTGTAGTCCATACCCATCAACTGCTTCAACTAAGGAAGATCCTTTTATCTCAGTCACAGCCCATAAATGGAAATACATTTGATAATCTTTTCTAAAAGCTCAGCTTCTCTTTAATGCTTTCTCTGTGGTAATCAATATTGTGTTTGTATGCGTGTTGGTATACGTGTATGAAAGTTTCACCCTCAAGCAACTATGTCCTCCAGACAAAGTCAGATATGGTCACTCCAAAGAGTTGAGATGCTAAGCATCAATCATCTATAAATAAGCTTTTCTGAGCTCCTTCCAGTCATCTTGAACCCAGCTTGATCAGCATGTACTTCATGAGTCTTCCAGGGAGTTGGATTACCGACAAGCCTCACTTCTCCATTTCACTGGCATTTCTAAGCCTCCTCCTTTCTTGTGATCTAACAAGGTATAATGAGAGTGTTGTATGACAAGGACAAGATATAAATAAGAAGCCAAGGAGAACAGTTGTGCTAATTCATTTTGTGGTCACTTTGGAATAAACACAGTATATAGTCTTCCTTCGGCCTCCTTGTCCTCATTTGGCCAGCTCACCTCATACATATATATTCATATAAATATACTTTCAGTTTAGCATGTTATCTCTATCTATCTATCTATCTATCTATCTATCTATCTATCTATCTATCTATCTATCTATCTATAGATATAAAATTTCTCATACTAAAGTGAAAGTATGTATGTATATTCACACACACACACACATCTCTGAAAGTTTAGGAAGAATAACTGGAGAGACACTTGATCCAAAATTATGTTACATTCAATTTTCCTACCTCAAATCTGCCTGCCAGTGTATAAAATACCCTAATCCTTATTCAAATTTGTTTTCATTCTCAGTTGGATAATGTACTACTGCAGAGAAATGAAACTTGTCAGTCTGCATAGCACTCAATGAGTAAATGCATTCATTGCATAATATGCCTTCTTGCTCTCATGACAAAGAAAAGAGACAAAACTGCTTGTTCTGTCCAAGATTTCCTTCCCTTCCCCCAATTTGAAAGAAATTCAAGCATCTCCAGGATTACAGTGACTGTAAAGTATACCACTCCATTGGTTAGTCCTGAGAGCATTTTTGGCATCTTCTAGCATACTGTCTGACAGTACTTCTTCATAGAGCCTTAGTAATCAGTCTTGAGGTTGATTCTAGATAGTTTATCCATTATCCTATATGCCATATTAGCTGCTGTCATAATTGAGGGGATGACAATGATCTTCCAGCTTCAAGTGTTGGCTGGATATCCAATTGTTCTGTATGCATGAGTCTTCGTGAAACTGAGACATAATATGGAATTGGCCTATCTCAAGCTGTGAGAGCAGCTTCCTCTTCACAATGTTGAAACGTTGGATAACCAATTGTTTTTCAGTTAGAATGTTTTAGATGTTAGAATGTCCATCCATAGTTCCCTCAGACATTTCATATATCCCCTCTCATTAGGTCTACTGTTGTAGTAGCATTCTACCAATTCCAGGTTCTCTTGACTTGTCCACGTTTGGTCTGTTCCAGTAGCTTAGATTAACCTGGTTCTCAACATCTGGTGCTGACCTTATAAATCCAAGTGATGACCTTAGCTAGCACAACTATCTTAGTTCATGTAAGTTCCATATTGGAGGTAGGCAGGTGAAGCATTAAGGGGTTGAACCCTGCTCTCCCAGTTAAAGAGTGCTACTCTGACCACTATGCTTCTCCTTCATGGTGCATAAATCCTCTTTAGGTGAATGTTAAATCCTAATTGATATTCATAATATATTGTCTTCCAAACAATTCTCTGTGCATTACAGATGATATCATTTATTTAGGGAGGAGGGGAAAAGTGATGAAACAGATTATTGTGTTATTATTTATTATCTGTGTTTCAGAAATTTATGGCTTGTTGGGTATACATGTGTATATGTATGATTGTATATTATTCATATATACATATCTTTCTATCTATTCTTGAAGTATGTAAATATTCCAAAAACTAAAGCATTTGAATTTTATCAGTTTTTCAGATAATTTTGTACCAAATTTTTTGTTCCCAAGTTTTGAGTTATTTAAAGAAAACACTTCTATCCTTGAACCTGTCAACAGAATGTGAGTCACACATTCTTCATTTTAAACATACCTTAACAAAATATTCTAACTGAAATATTGTGATATTAAGAATAACCATCTGTTGCCCTTGTTAGGAAATCTCCAGCTACAATTACAGCCAATGCTTTGATCTGGGATGACTTTATTTTAGCCAATATTCTCATTCCATGGTTTTTCTTTTGCACTTCATATTTATTTTATTTATTTATCTTTATCTTATATTTATTTTTTTTACGAACAATCCAAGAGGTGAACATATCCAACACATATTCCTTTTATTTTCCCTACTACAACAACTGTGTAAGGTGAGTTGGGTTGAGAAGAAAGTAACTGGCCCAAAGCCACCCAGCTGACCTTCATGCCTAAGACAGGACTAGAACTCACAGTTTCCTGATTTCTAGCCTGGTGCTTTAACCATTAAACCAAACTACCTTTACTTGACTCCATTTATACAAGTTTTTGCAAGGTATATGAGAAAAGACAAGGAAAAAAACCTAGCCATTAATATGAAGCTCTTTCTAAGTTGATCCTGCATTCAAAAGCATTTTGGCTGGAATTGATCTAAAACATTTTGCTGCTTAATAGTAGTTTATAATATTGTCATGATTTTTGTTGTTTTAATTTGGGGAAAAAATGTTGTGGGATTTGGGGAGGTTATTTTGCTGCGTTGTGTTATGTTTTCTAAAAAATTGTACGCTGCTCAGTTATGTATGTGAGATGGATGCCTATATCAATTTACCAAACAAATAAACATTGCTCCCTCACAATTTTATTTACAGAAGCTGATTCAAGTGATACTTGACTCTTCTTTCAACATCGTGACATTGGCAGTAGGATAGTATACTTTGGCGGCTGAGGACAACATCTTACAAAAGGCAGGCTGAAAGGAATCTGCTGCCTGAGGTGAATCTTCCTTTTCTTTAAGATTAATTATTTTATATTTTATTTTACTTATTTTTATTTCTTTATTTTTATCCCACTTTTATTATTGTTATAAATAGCTCAAGGAAGTGAACATACCTAATATGTTCCTTCTCTTTTTTTTCTCCCACAACAACAATCCTGTGAGGTGGGTTGGGCTGAGAGAGAGACTGATTGGCCCAAAGTCATCCAACTGTCTTTCATGCTTAAGGAAGGATTAGAACTCACAATCTTCTGGTTTCTAGCTTCACCACTACAACAACCTGGCTCTTTATGTGCAGAAAGGATGAATACAATTCGCTAATATGATATCTAGCTGTAAAAGGGGAATCCATGTGTAATTTTTTTTCTTTTGACTTTGGAGACTTCGCTCCCTCCAAGTGTCCAAATAACTGAGAATTATCTATCAAAATCTGGGTTTTATAAATATTATATAGAAAAACTAAGAAATATGGCTGCTATTTTCCTCTTTGGCTATGGAAAGGAAAATGCGGTTGATTTTCAGGAGGGAAGAGCTGGTTCTACTGAGCCTTCTTCTTTTTTATCTCCTTAGAGCCTTCTTTTATCATGATTCCTGAAAATGTAGGGCATGGTTTTATAACATTTTGAGATGGGAAACTGATGAAGGCTGCATCTAAAATAGGTACATTGCAGCTGAAAGTAGTTAAAATATCAAAAAGTAGTCTTCCTAAGAAGGGGCTGTCGCAGAAAAGAGGGAGTCAACATATTCTCCAAAGCACCTGAGGGCATGGGAAGAAGTAATGGATGGACACTTATCAAAGAGATAACCTAGAACTAAGAAGAAATTTCCTGTCAGTGAGAGCAATTAATCAGTGGAACAGCTTGCCTTCAGAAGTTGTGGGTGCTCCAACACTAGAGATTTTCAAGAAAAGATTGGAGAGCAGCCATTTGTCTAAAAAGGTATAGGATCTCCTGATGAGTAAGGGTTGGACTAGAAGATCTCCAAGATCCCTTCCAACTCTGTTATTCTGTTAGTTTGTTAATCTGTTGTTCTTAACAAAACCGCCCCCCTCCCAGTTTGCCCACATATAGTCTCATTCTTCTCATACCTCCAGGTTACAATCCTATAGCTGTTATTCCTTTGAGAAAATTTCATAGAACTTCCCACAATGCCCACAACAATAATTTATTAAATATGTGCAGTCATAGGTCAGATATCCATAAGGGGTAACAAAAATTAAAATCTAATTAAAACAACAACAACAACATCTTAAATAGCAATGATCCTACACAAGTTATCATTCAACTTCTACTTTATGTAAACCAACCTTTATACTTCTGGTACAGGAGAAGCTGTAGGGTACACTTTGCGACATCCCAGCATTCAGATCAAATAATTTCCTCACAGGAATTGAGCTGAGAGATAGTTGATTTCTTTTCAATATATATCAGATAGATAGATAGATCGATAGTCAGACAGACAGACAGACAGATGATGGAGAGAGGGGGGCCAAAATAATAGATAACACAATTTATCACATTTTGTTTTTAGAATGTTACCATTATTGTAATATTCTGTGTAGACCATGATAAGTTCAGAAGTTTGTATTCAGAAATAAAGATATTAAATAGGATTCCCATGAACACAGAAGGTGTTTCCATCATTCTCATTAAAGGAACAATATGAGTCACCCAATGATTTGTGTGAATCACAGCTTACAGGGTGCTAATAATTTTGCTTTCTTTTTTGTTATGCTTTTGTGTGTCTCATCTAATAAACAGAAGAGATTAACAAATTTTAAAACATTCATCACTTTTTTTAATTGCAGCATTCATTATAACATGCCTAAATGAAGTCATCAGTTTTGTTGCATTATTGATCTAACAATAAAGTGTTTCGCTCACCATCTTTGCTTCATGAGCTTATTAAACATATTGATCTATTGTAAAGCATGGGGAATCATTTCAATTTCTATCTGTACACTTAAAAATGTGAGAAAGTGCATTGCAATCAATTTTGTTTTTTTAAAATTTAGGATGTTAGACAAATATGAGACAAATTTCCAAAAAAACAGTGAAAGAATGAATCTTACTAAAATGTATAATGAATGGTTGCAGGAATTGGGTATATCGTGTCTAACAAAGAGAAGGACTAGAGATGATATGATAGCAGTTGTCCTATATTTGAGAGGCTTTCACAAAGGAGAAGGGGACAATCTAAAATCCAGAGCAAGACAAGAAGTAACGGATGGAAACTGATGAAGAGGAGAACCAAACTAGGAGTAAGTAGAAATCTACTGGCAGTAAGAACAATTAATCAGTTAATACCTCCAGAAGTTGTTGATGCTCCACCACTACAGGATTTCAAGAAGAAATTGGACAGCCATTTGACCATAATGGTATAGGTCAGGAGTGTCAAACTCATGATGTCATATTGCCATCACATGATGTATCATGACTTTTCCCCCCTTCGCTAAACTGGGGGTGAATGGGCCGTGAGTTTGACACCCCTGGTATAGGGTCTCCTGCTTGGGCAGGGTTTGGTCTAGAACAGGGGTGTCAAACTGGATTTCTTTGAGGGCCAGATCAGCATTGTAGTTCTCCTTTGTAGGCCGGCAGCCTGAGGGTGGCGGGTGCAGGGGGGCAGTGGGCGGGTGGGATGGATGGCCTCCTGCAGCACTGTACTGGCCAAAAATGGGGCCATATGGCCTGTTTGTGGGGTGTTTTTTGGCCATTTTTGGCCTGTTTTGAGCCCATTTTTCAGCCTGTTTTGGGCCCATTTTTTGGCCTGTTTTCTGCCTGTTTGGGGCCCATTTTTGGCCCATTTTAGCCCATTTTTTGGCCTCTTTTGGAGCCATTTTTCAGCCTGTTTGGGGCCTGGTTTTTTGGGTGTTTTTGGCCCGTTTTGGGCCCGTTTTTTGGCCCAGTTTATTCTGGCAGAGTGCTGCAGGAGGCCATGGAGGGTGAAAACGAAGCGCAGCAGCCCCCACCCCCACCTCGCACATGGTCCCTTCATATTTCCAGGCCAGCCCCATGGGCTGGATTTAAACACCCCGTGGGCCGGATCCAGCATGTGGGCCTTGAGTTTGATACCCCTGGTCTAGAAGATCTTCAAGGTCCCTTCCAACCTGTAATTTTGTATTCCGTATAGCTTCCTTGGTGGGAAAGAACTATGGAATGTATTGCTAAATATTTGACTTGAATCTTAATAATCCATTATTCGGCAGTGTAATGTTCAGTTGCATGTCATGAGCCGAAGGACAATTACAGAGTACTGAGCATCCAGTTCAGAATGCCAATGAAGCAGAAGCATATCAAAGTAACATCTTGCATTCAAATGTTTTAACAGTTTTAGGAATAATAGGTATAAAATATATCTATCAAGAATAGTAGATACAAGTATATACCTGTGTGGATATTGGTAAACACACTTGTTTTGCTGTTCAGCAAATGTTTTATTTTTGCTTACCTATTAGCCTCCATATTTCTAAGCCATCCCAGTAGGATTGTGATATTTGAACAAGGATCCCAGCCTGCGATGAGTACTATTCCTAGCCTGTTGATCAAAATCCTACTACTGTCTTCCCTCACATCCAAATTTCAGTATGGTCTCCATAACATGATTCTGTTTTCCTTTATTCAAGCTTTGAATATACCATACTTGCCTTCAATAAACCCAGATTATATCTACATTATGTCATTTATGTCATTCATGGGTGAAGTCATGAGACAAAATGTGTTCTTACATGCTTGGGTCTGAACATCTAAGGTAAGAATAATAAATAAATAATATTTATTATTATTAAATAAGAAATAAATAATATTTTTAATGCCTTATGACTTACGTTTTTTATACTTTCCCTCTTTCCCTGTTACTTGGCCTAAAGTATGATTTGTTTAAAATCATGACTGCCTTGAAACTGCAATGGAGATAGGTAAGTACAAAGCTAGTAGCAAGACAAATGTAGGCAAACATTTTTTATTGATTATGGGTTTGGGTTTTTTTTTACCAATTTCACAGATTATTTTTTTTTATTTTTTTTTCCATAAAAAAGTTTTATTTTTACAATCATGTCAAACAACTCATTCAATGTACAGTTTTATACAATTAGTCGGGCCTGCCCAGTCACCACCCCCCTTTTTAACACTCTTCCCTCTTCTACCTTCTTTTACTTTCCAGACCTTCCTCTCCTTCTCTTATCTACATCCTCTCCTCCCTCCACCCTACACCATCCTTCTCCCTCTTCTATCCCTCTTCCTTCCTCTTCTCCTCTTTCCTACCTCCTACTCTCTCTTTTCTCCCTCCCCACCGTTCTAAAATGGTAACTGGGCAGACCCGACCCTACATTAATTATATTTATACATCTTCAATAATCCCTGTACATTAACCATCACTCCATCTCTAGCCTCAACCCCCCAATTCCCCTCCCCCTTACCCCCCACCCCCCACCCCGACTTCCCAGAACAAAATGCAGGGTATCACAGATTATTTATTTAGAGTAGGAGATTTGTCCTCTTCCTTTACTTTCCCCACTTCTCAGCTAAAGAATAAATTCTATTTGAGAAGTTTGAGCAAGAAAATATTGATAGTGTAAATGAATAATTCAAGTAATATATACTTTTAAATATCATGTTCTGCATATATATTTTATGTTCTTTGAACATCCAAATTCAGATGTTGAGAAAAAAAAATATGAAATATGATTTGTTTCATGCTGTCTTTTGATTGAGCTCATGGAAGAACTGTTTGGAGTGCAAGGTTTTCCAGTGGAAATTCCAGTATTTTGAATTATACTGGAGAGAGAGGGGTGGCAGGGAGAGAGGGAGGGAGAGAGGGAGGGAGAGGGAAAAAGAGAGATTATATGCAGTATGTTTTGAAAGCCTCTAAAATAAGAAATGTCTAAATGAAGAAATTTCCATTTCAAAGTAAAGGGGAAATGGACTTCCGGTTTGGCTCTGCTTCGTGCAGAAAGCAGCTATGATTTAGCTGCTGACTCCCTAGTCTGTAAAAGCTGTTAGGACATCGTAAATCAGTCCAACAGCTTGTATTCTTTCCTCCGGGCGAAGGAGGAAAGCTGAGCAATTAGATTTGAGGTTGAGATGCCCTTATCTGGTGGGAAGTTCTCCTTCTATAATCTGATAAGCTCCGGGCTAGGAGAGGCACTTGCCTTCATGGCAAACAAACGAAGCATCCAACCGCCACGACAAGAATTGATTTAATGACGGATTTAAACGTGGACGGAGCAAAAACTGGAGTTCTAACATCTGCTTGTAAGAAGATTGTGAAACCCTGAGGATTTATTGGCTGCGAAGATAGGAGAGAAGAAAGCAAATGGCGGTTTTGTGGAATGTGTGCTCTGAAAACGAAAGTAGAAATGCTTACTAACAGCTAGTGTTGAAGTAGAAGAAAGAAGATACATAGAAACATACTGACTAAACGGAAGATATGAGAATTTTATGATTTATATTTTTTCTCTTTTTGGGCTTGACTTGTTATATATATTTTAAATGGCTTTTAAGCAAATAGTGCCAAAAGTGTGTTGAAAAAGAAGATATATAGGAAGATACTGACTAACTGGAAGAAATGAGAATCTTATGATTTATATTTTTTCATCTTCCTTGGGATTATAGACTTAAAAGATAGGGTTTTTTTGAAATTTTCTTTTAAAATTTTTTCTTCTTTCTCTTTTTTGGTTTATTATTTAGCTATCCTTTTTTTAAATGGCCTTTAAGCAAATAGTGCCAAAAGTTATTAAAACTTTGAAATTACAGCTGAAAGTTCTTCAGCTGAGATTCAAAAGTTAAAAGAAGAAATGAAAAAGGAAGTAAGAAATTTTTTACAGGAGGTTTTGGAGAGGCAGTTGTTAGAAATAGATCAAAAATTTGATGAAATAGAGAAAGAGATGTTGGATTTTAAGGAAATGGTGGAAGAGCAGAAGAGGGAAATGAAAATGGTAAAGGATGCAATTGCGCAAATATTAAGTTCTTGTATTCAGATGCAGGACGATTTTGCAGAATTTAATAAAACTAATTTAGAGCTGCAAAGGAAAATAGAAGATATTCAAAAAAATCAAAACAATTGGAACTTAGATAATAAGATGGAAGATATAAAGGCAAAGGTAGATAGGGCAGATGAAGAAAGAGTAATATTACAATATAGATTAATGGAATATGCTATAAGGGTGAGGGGGTTGAAACAAAATAGGAAGGAAAATTTAAAGGAGATTTTTACGCAAGCCTTTGCACAGATAAAGGTGTGAAGCCAGAAGATTTTGAGATTAATATTGAAAGAATTTATCGTGTTAATTCTTGGTGGGCAAGACAAAATAGAGTACCTAGGGATGTGGTTATTTATTTTACAACTAAAAAGGTTAGGCATGAAATCTTGCAAGCCTTTTATAAAAATAAATTTCAGATATTGGGACAAGATATAAAAATGATGAAGGAAATTCCTCCTAAAATGTTAAGAAACAGAAGAGAATTTGCTTTTTGGTGGATAAGAAATATCAGATATATTTTAGATGGAGAGTCCCAATGGGTTTGTCACTGAATTTTAGAGGTAGAAAGTATTTTCTTAATTCAGTTATGAAAGCGAGACATTTTTATATTAATGTTTTAAAGAGTGGGAATCCTTTGTTGTTAGATGCTAAGTTAACTGGTTTGGAAATGATGCAAAATAGAATGGGAGAGGGGAGGAATGTTTAAGATGTGAATATGATGATTATGGTTAATTTTTGGAATTGATTTGTTTAGGATATAAATTATAGGATTTTGTTATTTGCTATTTGTATGGTATAAATCTATGGGATGATATTATTCAATTGTGAAGGATGGAAAGTGAAATTTATGAATTTAGATAATGTGGATGTAATGATTTTAACTGCTTACTGTTATATTGTGGATGTAGTTTAAATGATTATTTATTTTAATTGATACGTTTATAGATAGTAAAAGTTATGAAGTTAAGCTGGAAATATTATATTTGAGAGATTTTATTTGAAATGATATTTGATTGATGGAGTAGTATTGGAAGATTGGATATTAAATCTACGACAATTGAAGAAATATATAAAATGATGAAATTGAATTTGAGAAGCTGGATTGTAATTTAAGAAATGGACTTATGAAATTTGAAGGAATATATAAGTGGGTGAAAAAAATTGAACTTTAGAAGATGGACTAATTTTAAAATGGACTGTAAGAAGAACGGACATTAAATGTTATGGCAACTGAAGAAATATATAAGTGATAAAAATTTGAGTTCGAGAAGATGGACTGTAATTTGAGAAATGGACTTATGAAATTTGAAGGAATATACAAGTGGAAAAAAATTGAATTTGAGAAGATGGATTAATTTTAAAATGGACTGTAAGAAGAAGTAATATGTGAAGTTGGTATTGCTTCTTTTCTTTTTTATTATTCTTTCCTATCTTTTATTCTTAATGTGAAGGGATCTAAAGTTTTAAATTTTTAAAGGTGGGAGGTTATGTATATTTTGCATACTTTAGCTTGTGATTGTTGGTTATAATACCCGGTATTTGCTCTGGGAAGTCTGGGGGGGAAGGGGAGGGGGGGGAAGGGGGGGAAATGATACATGGATTGATTATTAATGTACAGTAATTTTTGAAGATATGAAATTAAAAAAAAAATATTAAAATGATATTGGGGATGCTCGACTGCCATTTCAGGAAGAAAAGGAGAGAGGAGTAGAAGGAGGGAAGAAAGTAGGTAGGAAAGAGTAGAGAAGGAGGAGGGGAATAAGAAGGTTAGATAGGGTGGAAGAAGGGTGGAAGAAGGGAGGAGTGGAGAAGGAGGAGAGGAAGTAGTAAAGTGAAGGAGATGAAGGAGGGTAGAGAGGGAAAGTAGTAGAGGGTAGAGAGGGAGGTTGTGTAGAAAGGAAGTGGCAATCGGGCAGGCCTGAATCAGTTATAAATAAAAATTAATGATTAATGATGGATAATAGTTTGTACATAAATATGATGTTGGAAAATGGAAATAAAAATTATTCAGAAACAAAGTAAAGGGGAAATGGTTGCATCACATGCAGGAAAAAGATGATAGTGCCTTTGTGTTATTTTTAAAATATGAAACTGAACAAAAATTACATTGGCTTTAAAAGGAGTTTAAACAATGCCCATTAGCTCTCTTGCTGCAAAATAAATTGAAGTGGGAATTAACATTTTATCATTCAGAGATTTTAGTAAAGTCTTTTTTACAAAATAATTTTTTTCCACTTGAAAAATAGTAATCCAATTTAGTCCAAAATTTCATTAAAAATCTCGAGTATGGGAAGGCTGTTTACAAAGAGAAGCAGAAGTTGAAAAGAAATCTAAATACTCTCCCATTTTTTTATTCAATTTTCCAGTACATTTCCTTGAAATCTGGGTAACTGAGAAAACTTTATCTCTGCCAGCATAGAAGAAATCCAACAGACTTGTGGGGTTTTTTTTGTTTTTTTTAAAATACAACTGCTAGGAAAATTTTAAATTAACCCAAGGACTTGTGTGATAAAATAGCATCTGTCATGAATTTAGTCAGTTGCCCAACTAGTTATACACTGAAAATATTCCAAGATAAATTATCCTCAAGGAGAATTCAATTATTACACCCACAGGTACAGTAGCTGCTACCAAAAGTTATACTCTTTCAGCATTACTCAATATTTTTTTTTACTCACGGTTTGAACTCATTTGAAGACAGTGATGCCAAACTAACATTAAGTCTCCATTAAACCTGTGCAAATATGTTTAGATTCAATTTAAGATGGAGATTTGAGTTTCGGAGTTGATTCAGATTTGTGTTTCCATGGCAAACTAATAGGGTTCAAGATCTTATTTTGGGAAAAAAAACACTCCAAACACTTTAATATGAAAATAACTGATAACACAGTTGTCAGGGGTGAAATTCACTTACCTTCCCTACCAGTTCGCAAATGTGCATGCACTGTCGTCCACATATGCGCAAAGCCTTCTGTGCATGTGCAGAGGCTTAAAATTGTCGCAAGAAAGTGACGTCATGATGTCTGTGTGGGTGGGCGGAGCCTCCCACAGCCACCGCTAACTCGGTTTTGCTCGAGTCGGATAGAACCGGCTGAATTTCACCCCTGACAGTTGTAGATGCTTCATTTTCTAGCAATATATTTTCTAGTATCTTTTATAAGTTGTTCGTGATTTCTCTACCGAGTGCTAGTCAGCAGTTTGCTTTTTGACTTTGCTGTTGATAGTCAGTCATAAAAGGCAGACACTGTCTACCACTGCAGTAGCTTCATTGTTAATTGTAAGGCTGGTTGCAATACTTGTTGTCATTCAGATCGGTCTCTTTATAATTAACCTTAATCCCATTTTTCTACTGTGTCGCTTTACTTTTATTACTAGAGCTTGCAAATCACCTGCATTTGCAGCTCTCAGAATAGCATCATCACTATAGCACAGGCTATTGATAGTTCCTCCTCCAATTTTAACACCATGCTCATCTTCTTTCAATATAGCTTCTCTTAATATATATATTGCATATATAGGTTTCATAAATAAGAGGAAAATATATCTCCTTGACCCTGATAAACTAGAACTGTCTCATTTACCATGTTCCATCCAGACTGTGGCTTCCTAATCTGTGTTTAGGTTTTGCATGAGGACAATGATATATTCTGAGATTTTTCTAAGCACTCCAACTACAAGCAGCACAACTTACTTGCATATTCTATTAATTTCAAATTGAATGTGATAATAAAATAATAATAAAACCCTTCAAACTCTCTTCTTCTGCATCAGTTGCTGGAGGATAAATAAACAATCATCACATTGAAGAGACAATGGGATTGAGATGGGTAGCTATAGAAATTGAATGAATGAATGAATGAATAAAATTCACAGAGTCTAATTGATATTATTAGGTTATTGATTGCCATCATGTCATTGTCTTTTCCTATATGACAATATGAGCAACTAGTACCAAGTGTTCACTTTAGTAGATTGCCAGCCTGAGAAGGGTAATGATTAAGCTTGGTTATTCCTGTGCAGAAAAGGCTTGTAAGCGGTCACAGTAAATGAATTAATTGTTTATTCTCTGTAATGACTTCAGAAGAACCAAAAAGCATTAAATGTGCCTTCTTAAACTGATTCAGTTAAAGTTTTGTTGAACTGAAGCACTTTTTTTTTGAAGCTTCACACAAATCTAGTCTCTGAGTGAACCACTGGGGTTGGGATGTGGTCATCTCCAAGGCAGAGGCACCTTTCTGGTGATTCCTTCTACAGGCAGTGATTTTCTGCACAATTTAATCCAGAGAAGTGTGATCTGCCATATTTAGTCTCCTATAAATCTAATATAGTGGTTAGTGGCTACAAAAACGTATTACAAAAGTAGCGTTTCTGCAACACACACGCCCATGCACACACATGCACATGCACAAACACATACAATTTTCTCTTCAATCTTAACAGATCTTTGGAGCAATACCAAGTTCTATAAATTCTTACAGCACTGGAATGTGTCCAGCTGTGATGGAAACGGCATTAATTAAAACTGTCATATAATCTTTAAGTCTGGGATGGAGTAGAGGCGAAGAATCTTTCTTCAGATTAATAATTTGTCTAGATAGCAGCTTTGTATGTCCTCCATTTGAAATAATGAGACAAGAGTTAGAGCAATTTTTCATATGATCTGTTCACACATACTGAAACCATGTTGAACAGACAGCAACATCCATTCCTGGTCCTTCTCAATTCATAGCCTAATTCTCTTTGAGAGAAGGAGATCTTTTCTCCAGATACTAACTTCTTTCAAGATTAGTATGAATACAAAGTGATTTCACTCATACAATACGAGGATATATTGCACAAATTACAAGGGAAGGCTGTATATTTGTTATGCTTAATGGTGTACCTGTAACATATGCTCATTTTTTTTCCATCACCAAGACAGATTTATTTTCATTCTTGGAAGAAAAAAAAGCAGCCACAGAGAAACGTTGAGTTGTGTGCAGTAATATTCTCTGAAAGCCTTCTAAAATTTTTCAGATTTCTGCATTTTGAAACCATCCTCATTCAGCTCAATAGAAATAAACTGCTTCTTCTTTTTGGGAAAAAACGTAGCCTTTAATCATTTTTTCTTAAGTTCCAATATACACACACAGACACAGACACACCTACTTTTTCATTTGCTACACTAAGTGTGGAACCCACTAAAAAGTTTGGTTGTATCCTGAATCATAGAACATAGAATAACAGAATTGGAAGTGACCCTGGAGGTCTTCTAGTCCAGTCCCCTGCTCTGACAGGAAACCCTATACCATTTCAGATAAATGGTTGGCCAATCTCTTTTTGAAAACCTCCAGTGATGGCAAAACCACAGTTTCTGAAAACAATCCACTGGTTTATTGCTCGTGTTGTTAGCAAATTTTTCCTTAGTTCTAGGTTGCTTCTCTCCTCAGTTTTCATCCACTGCTTCTCATCTTGCCTTTTGGTGCTTTGGAAAATAGTTTGACTCTCTTGCCTTTGTAGGAGCCCCTCAAATATTGCTACACTGCTATCATGTCTCCGCCAGTCATTCTTTTCATTAGATTGAACATATCCAATTCCTGTAACCATTATTTGTATGTCTTATCCTCCCCCCTCAAGCATTCTTGTTGCTCTTCTCTGCACTCTTTCCAGAATCTCAACAACATAATTCTAAACACTTCAAGAATTCTGTGCTCTAAATATTTGTCTTTAAAATAGCAAAATAATTTCATTCAAACCAGTTCTAGAAAGGTCCACATTTTCTCTTATATCAGGCAAGTTTCTTATCTTTGAAGGTTCTCATAATCTATTTATATCATCTCCCAATCTGCTCCTTTGTGCATTGTCTACTGGCATAGTGATTACAGTATGGAATTACCCCGGGAACATAAAAGGGTTTTGGTCTGTCTTCTTGTTTGTTGATGTCATGTAATGTGCATTTATTATTTAAATGCACATTATTTAAATAATGTGCATTTCAGATCCCAGAATTCCCCAACTAGTATTGCTGAGAATTCTGGCAGCTATATTGATAAAAACTGCCCAAAATTCTTCTTTGATAGTATTCAAAATCAGAAACAGAGATGGTGGATCACAAGTATGTTCCATAATGGAGGAGCAAGTTTTCTGAAAACTAACAGTGAGATCCTAATTCTAGAAATGGCCAGTCTTCGTATCTTATCATAAGTTCTAGAAATATTGCTGGTGCTTTAAAAGTTTGCATATCTGTTCAACTTTCAATAGCATTGCAGCTATATAAATAAGTCACCCACAGTCCTTGGTTATGAGATGGGTGGCAGATAGATAGATAGATAGATAGATAGATAGATAGATAGATAGATAGATAGATAGATAGATAGATAGATAGATGGATGAAAGATAGATAAATGATAGACAGATAGATAGACAGACAGACAAGTAAGTATACAAATATCCCATGCAATGAACTATCCTGCTACCTTCTCTATCTTAGAGACTCCATCACAGCAGTCATATATCAAAGTAATCAGCACTTTCCTCTTCTCTACAATGATTTATATGCATTCCTGTCAACTGAAACCTTAAAACACTCCGGCCGGCCGGAGTTTTGTTTTTATTTTTTAGCCAAGGTATAATTGATCTCTGTGTGACACTGAATATAACCAGATGGAATGTTCCAAAATAAAATTAGACATGTTTGAAAAACAGAAAAAGGACAGGAAATCTTTGTAAGCTTTGTTCTGAAAGATGGTCACTGTGGTGTCAAGGAACCTGAGGTACATTTCGTAAATGTCCAGAAGTCCTAATGTTAATCATCTTCTCATATTACCATTTAATGATTCATTGCTTCTCAGTGTTTAGGAGGTACAATGCGGACCAGAGCCAATAAAAACCGAAGTGGTCAAAATAACCTTTTGATCTTCTACTTTCTTTCTGCAATGACCAATCTCTCAATCTAAGACTCTTCCAAAAGATAAGGAACTTGATGTTCCTGGAACTCTGCTGGATTCTAAAACAACTTTTCTTTTTATTCAGTATGCCAGAATTAGATACCTTTTTCTCTAAATGGAGGAAAAATGAAATAATACATAATAATAATTAAAGGCCAAATAAAATCTGGGTGGGGTTTTTTTTTCCAGACTGATCAGATACCATTATTTGAAATTTTAACTTTAATAATCTGGTAGAGCTCCATTGTCTTGACCAATGTGTAAATAATAACTAAGATGGGCTGAAATACTCATCTTATTAAATCATTCATATATATGTATGTTATAGTCAAATGTTATTGACTTAGTTATCCACAAGATATAACTAAGTTATCCACAAGTGATAACTAATCTTACATATACATACATACATACATACATACATACATACATACATACATACATACATACATACATATATATATATATATATATATATATATATAGGTCTTTGGTTGTTCGGGTTTTCTCCCGTGTAAGATTGGAAGTGTCTTGGCGACGTTTCGACGAAGTCTCATTCGTCATCTTCAGGCTTCAGCTTCGTGCTTCTGGGAGCAATGTGTGATCGCAGCTGTTTCTTCCTTTTAACTGCTAGTGGGGGTTTGAACTGATTGGGTGGGAGCTTGGCTGTGCTCTGATTGGATGGGGTTTTTTCTGTGCTCTGATTGGCTGGGGTTTTTCTGTGCTCTGATTGGATGGGGTTTTTTTCCAGACTGATCAGATACCATTATTTGAAATTTTAACTTTAATAATCTGGTAGAGCTCCATTGTCTTGACCAATGTAAATAATAACTAAGATGGGCTGAAATACTCATCTTATTAAATCATTCATATATATATATATATATATATATATATATATATATATATATATATTCTGAGGTTTTCACGGGTGTTTGTATGTGGTCTTGGTTATTCGGGTTTTCTCCCACATAAAATTGGAAATGTCTTGGCGACGTTCGACGAAGTCTCATTCATCATCTTCAGGCTTCAGCTCAAGCCACAGCTAGAGCGAAGTTGAAGCCTGAAGATGATGAATGAGACTTGTCGAACGTCGCCAGGACATTTCCAATTTTACGCGGGAGAAAACCCGAATAACCAAAGACCTACATACAAACACCCGCGAAAACCTCAGAAAACATACATACATACATACATACATACATACATACATACATACATATATATATATATATATATATATTTGTTTTCTGAGGTTTTCACGGGTGTTTGTATATAGGTCTTTGGTTGTTCGGGTTTTCTCCCGTGTAAAATTGGAAGTGTCTTGGCGACGTTTCGACGAAGTCTCATTCGTCATCTTCAGGCTTCAGCCGTGCTTCTGGGAGCAATGTGATCGCAGCTGTTTCTTCCTTTTAACTGCTAGTGGGGTTTGAACTGATTGGGTGGGAGCTTGGCTGTGCTCTGATTGGATGGGGTTTTTCTGTGCTCTGATTGGCTGGGGTGTGTCCTGTGTTGGTGGGGGCTTGGTTGTGCTCAGTCTAATCTGTGCTGCAGGGGATTTGAGCTGGTGAGCTGCACTGCTGCTGTTTGGCTTCGTGTTCGTGGTCGCTACATCTTCGTAGTGGTGTCAGTCTGCTGCATGTATGGATTGAGGGGTTTGAAGTGGCTAATGTTGCAGCTGCGGTCTGGCTTCTGGTCCTTGGTCGTGCTTCCTGATCAGTGTGGGTTTGGGTGTGCTTCTGGGTGGATGTGGTGGTGACATCCTGTGTGGACCTCGTGAGTGTGGGTCTGGTGTCATTCCTCGTGTTAGGGACACGTTTGTCAATAAGGGCAGGTTTCCAAATGGCTGGTAGGCGGAGGTATCATCTCGCTTGTTCATGCTGTGGGCGTTTTTCTATCTCGATGGCTTCTCTGATTATTCTGTTGTTAAAGTGTTCAGTTTTGGCGATAGTTCTGGTCTTTTTAAAGTCAATATCGTGTCCTGTGACTTTAAAGTGTTGGACCAGGGAAGAAGTTGGTTCCTCTTTTTTGAATGAGTTCTTGTGTTCTTCAATGCGTGCACTTATTCTTCTGTTGGTTTGTCCAATGTATGTGGTGGGGCAGGCGGTGCATGGGATTTCATATACTCCTTGATTTTCTAACTCAATTTTGTCTTTGGGGTTTTTTAGGATGGTGGATATTTTTTGGTTTGTGCAGAATGCTGTCTTGATGTTATGTTTGTGGAGGATCTTGCTGATTCTGTCTGTGGTGCCTTTTATATATGGGAGGAGGGCTGTGCCATTTTCTTGCTCTCTGTCTTGGGTTTTAGTGGGGGGTTCTTTTTGGATTAGTTTGGTAATCTTATTTCTCTGGAAATAAGTCTGGAGACTTCGTCGAAACGTCGCCAAGACACTTCCAATTTTACACGGGAGAAAACCCGAACAACCAAAGACCTATATATATATATATATATATATATGATTCAGTGGGAATTTCTTGAGTTAGTTATCCCTTGTGGAATAATGGATAAATCTTTCTTTTGATATAAATAATAGTTAGCTGTCCACATGTTGCAGTGTTGTTTTTAAATTCCAGTTAATTAAGACATGCCTTGTGATAAAGATGGATACTTCATTATAAAACAGGATGACTTAACCTGAGCTTTCTTCAAAAGGAACTTCTTTATTCAAGCTGTAAAATATTGCAACTCAAAAAACCCATGCTCCAGAGCAGGGGTCTCCAACCTTAGCAACTTTAAAACTGGAGCTTTGCTGGCTGGGCATTCTGGGAGTTGAAGTCCTCCAGGCTTAAAGTTGCCAAGGTTGGAGACCCCTGACCCAGAGTATTCAGCGCTTAGGTGAAAATTTATTTAAGGGCAACATTTGTGCAGAGATACATATTCCCATGCAGTTTATTTTCATAAGTGTAGTATGAAATTCAAGCCCTGTTAGGTGTTCATTCCAAACAAGATATTAATCTCGAGCAAGAGAATGTAGTCTACTTTTATCAGCCACTAGCTGTCCTATGTGAAATATCAAATGCAACATTATATTCACATTTGTTTGCAAATGAGTGCAAGCCCCCCATGTGGTCACTTGATCATTCCAAGAAATGCTGAAGGAAATACAACCTCCCACAACGAGCTGCACGCTACAGGGAATGCACAGGATATGTTTACTGTGAAAGAAAAATATATACTTAAAATCCCTGCATGGTTCCTAAGCTTAAGAAAATACAAAATACAATTTTAAAGCAGGTTAGCTATCTTTCATTTCACCTAGTGTTTGTCTTTCCATGCATCAGTCAAAATGCCCAGTAGGATCTGGAGATGAATTATTTTATATCCATTCTTTTAGACTCCATTCTCTATAGGATAGAGTAAATAGGATGCTAGACATTATGTCTCTAGACACTGAGACAAATGGTGACAATAACGGTAGTGTGGATCAGTATAAATCAGTACAAATCCAGCCCATGTCAGTGATATATAAATTTACACACACTCCACTGTCACAGATGTATCCTTTCTCTTTGCTGCTTTCCCAGACAACATGCTATTTTTTCCCCCTCAACATTTGTGACACGGAACACTTAGAGACTGGCAGATACCAGTTATGCCTTAGTGGAATCTGCATAGGCAGCACACATGGCTTCATTTACAGTAAAGTTCATGGCAGATGAATGGCATGTCTGACTCTAATGCCAGAGAGGTGCTTTAGCTCCCATTCTGTAGAAGTAAATGGGACACTAGACGATGCTAGAAATTGGAATAAACAGCGATGATTAGGGTTATGTGGAGTGCTATACTGATAAACATGCTTTTTTAAGTGTCAACCTGCTCCTTTTTCAGCAAATCATTTTTTTAAAAAAAATATTCACCCAAATAACAGCAATTGCTATCATGCAGCTATGGGATTTACCCTGCCTTTATCCAGTATGCATTTTTAGTAGATAATCCAGTATATATTTTTAGTAGATAATTTATGAGACTGCTTTTAAGTTTCCCTTCTGTATGGACCTGTCCCTAACCCTAACCCTAACCCAGCTGGTGACATGAACTAGTCAATGTTGGTTGACGTCAAGAAGCTAAGTGGGATCAGACCTAGTTAAAACATGGAGTTGAGATGTGCAGAAAATTCCATAGGTGTGGTCTAGACTGGGAATTTGAAAATAAAACTAAAACTATCCAGAAGAAGACAGTTAAAGGACCAAAAGATTTTCATGCAAAATGGTCAATATTTTTAAAATTGTTCATTTTATAACATTATTTCATGCTTTTCTCCTTTCATTATTTTCCTATTAGCTTTGTAGCTATGTTCTTTTAATGATATTAATAGTATTAATGCTATTATACTATTTTCAACAGTTTGAATAATAACACTAAAAAGAGGATTTTCAGCTTGATTCACTAAACTAGGATTTACTGATCGTAATTAAGTCTTCCAACTACCAAAGTTAAATATACTTGGCTTTGATGTTCATTGACCTGCCATTTTGTTTATTGGGCATTGCATACAGTGTCTCCAAACAGCTTTCTATGAGAATTTTTATATTCTCTCGGTTTAATAATTTCTCATGTTAACATTCTGATCCAGTCATTTCTGCACAGAATGGTTAGTGATCTATGAGGCAGATGTGATTATTAGCTCTCATATTTATTTGGCATGAGTGGTATAGTGGCCTAGAGGTGAAAATGCCATTATGAATGTTCGCTGATTTGAGTTTCTTATAAAGTAATAAAGATGGAATAAAAATCTAATAAATAAATAAATATTTCCCTATGAAGGTTTTCCCTTCATAAATAGATAGGTAAATAGAACAGGAGATAGAAAGTGTGTGTGGGAGAGGGAGAGAGAGAAAGAGAGAGAGAGAGAGAGAGAGGGAGGGAGAGAGAGAGAGAAACTAAAATAGTACATTTTTTTTTAGACATCGGCAAAATAGAATAGAATTCTTTATTGGCCAAGTGTGATTGGACACACAAGGAATTTGTCTTGGTGCTTATGCTCTCGGAGTACATAACAGAAAAGATACATTCATCAAGAATCATAAGGTACAACACTTAATGATAGTCATGGGGTACAAATAAGCAATCAAATCATATTAGGAAACAGTCAGTATAAAACGTAAGGATACAAGCAACAAGGTTACAGTCATACAGTCATTAGTGGAAGGAGATGGGTGAAAGGAATGATGAGAAGATTAATAGTAGTGCAGACTTAGTAAATAGTTTGACAGTGTTGAGGGAATTATTTGTTTAGCAGAGTGATGGTGTTCAGAAAGAAACTGTTCTTGTCTCTAGTTGTTCTGGTGCTCAGTGCTCTATAGCGTCATTTTGAGGGTAGGAGTTGAAAGTGTTTATGTCCTGGATGCGAGGGATCTGTAAATATTTTCACAGCCCTCTTTTTGACTTCAAAATTGAAGTATTTGTAAATTGAGAAACATGAAAGCAAACCATAACAAATATGGGGTTAGACATATTTATTGCCAAATGGACTTCTTTCACAAATACTGAAAGTTTCATAATGCACATAAAAACATGTTTACTGCACCCGGAAGGAGGATTGTCTGAACACTGTGTTAGTTAAAGACCACAAGGCCAAGCCATGTTCACTTCTGATTCCATGGCGCAGCTGCATGAAAACTCTGCAATAAGCTGTAAATCACCTTTCCATTTAATGACATTCAAAAACTCAGGAGGGGAATGATGAAATCTATCTTAAATATATTTAGTTGCTGATTTTCCTCTCCCTCCTTCCCTGTGGATGAGATCCAGAAGAGCCCAACTGAGCTGATGACCTTTGCATTAAAACCAAGACTTTCTGTTAGAGAATCTCCAGGAGACAGAAGTGGGGTAGAGGAATTGGAATAAGCAAGGAAACACTAATCTTTATTTATAAATAACCTCTAAATGCTGTACTTTAATATATTTTGAGGTAGAAATGGAAATGAAGGCTTTTCCATTCTCAGACTTCAATGTTTTGGTAAAAATATCCTTTACACCTAGCCATTCTTATGTATTGAATGAAAGCTAAGCCATCTCAAGAACTTCAAAGGAATCAGCCATGGATTTCAATTTAAGCAAAGCATTTTGAAATGTGTTTCAGAGCATGAAGGACAATAGCAAAATATGCTTCTGGTTGCCATTATTCTATATTGCAAATATTTGCTTAATAGGAAAGCTACATACAAAAAAAAATGTATATTTTGCAGTATGGCATACAGAACATAGAATAGAAAGTAGCACATATTAGAAATAAGGGGGGGGGATCTCTTGATTTGAACATATCTAATGAATACTTCATTTATACATCCATCTACTATTCTTAAAAACATGGAAGCTGTTTACCATCAAGATTCTTGCTATCTATTTGTTAATATATGCAAATATTGAGGATATACCCAGAAGAACATATGTGCACATAACATAGTGATAGATCCAGGGTGATATTTACAATCTTGCCAATATCAGTTCCCAAAAGGACAATAATAAGACAAGCTCAAACTATATGAATTAATGTTCCAACTTATCTAGCAGACCAGATAATTGAATCAATCATTCTCAAACATTCTCTGAAACATTCAATGTATACAAAGAAACATTTCTGTTGTACTAACCTCATTTAAGGGCACAGGAAGCTACTTTCATGGTGGTTTGACGAAATTAGTGCCATTTGAAATTTTAAAAAAATCATTTAAAGTAATATAATCATTTTTATTGCTGTTTATATATCTTATTTATAAATATTTATAATTATATTCATAATGATCTTACCCCAGGTACACAGGGATATTATAGACATGTTTCAGCTATGTCAAAACAATAATTTCAAATTTACCAATGGATTAGGGTTTGTCCAATTCTTATGCTAAGCTAAACAAAGCAGTCAGAATATTATTTGAAACCCAACCACAGTTTTTCAGAGGCTCTGCTTATGCGGATCAAATGAGATTCAAATTATAGGAGGTCAGGGTTTTTTTTATTTTTTGTTTTTTGTCACAACAATATACACAAGCATCAACATAAATCAGCAAAATATCATAAAAGCATATATATGAGCAAAAGTATGTAATAATTAATTTGATATAATGAAAGGAAACATTAGGACAGGAACAGTAGGCACTTTTGTGCTCTTATGCACACCCCTTATAGTCCTCTTAGGAATGGGGTGAGGTCAATGGTAGACAGTTTTTGGTTAAAGCTTTTGGGATTTTGAGAAGAGACCACAGAGTCAGGTAGTGTGTTCCAAGTGTTAATAACTCTGTTGCAGAAGTCATATTTTCTGCAATCAAGATTGAAGCAGTTAACATTAAGTTTAAATCTATTGTTTGCTCTTGTATTATTGAGATTGAAGCTGAAGTAGTCTTCAACAGGAAGGACATTGCAATAGATGATTCTATGAGTTAAGCACAGGTCTTGTCGGAGTCGGCGGAGTTCTGTTTTCTAAACTCAGGATTTCAGATCTGGTGGTATAAGGTATTTTGTTGTTTTCAGAGAAGCGGAGAACTCTTTTTGTAAAATATTTCTCCACACGTTCAATTGTGTTGATGTCAGAAATGAGGTATGGGTTTCAGACAGGTGAGCTGTATTCAAGAATAGGTCTAGCAAATGTTTTGTATGCTCTGATTAGTAGTGTAGTCCCAGTTTGGTTTAATTCAGTTTATATTTTTTAATATATAAATATATAAATATATATTATATATATAATATAAAATAATTAATATATTTTAATATATTAATTAATATTTAATTAATATATTTTATATTAATTCAGTTTATATTTTTTTAAAGCAGGCCATTCAGACAAAAGGTATATGTAATAAAGTTTTTACTTGGTACAAAATTTAAGGGTTAGGATTTATATTTACTAGCTTTTTTTTCTTAGCAACAAGACCCTACCATATGGACTCAGCACTGACACCACAATATTGACTTGCAAAGGGTGACTCAGGATGTTTCTATTTATGCTATATATTTATATTGTTATTACTATATATTTTTATTTTTAAAACAACGTTATGATCACATTTTGGTCTGGCACAGTAAAAAAAATGATGGATTAGATTTAACCTAAAAGCCCAGTCCTTATATTTTGGTGAATTGTTTTGGTGAGCTAGTGGCATCAAGTATGATTTAATTCAGAGAAATCAGATGTTATTTGAGTGTCCACTTTCATGAAAATCAGCTTTGTGTTATATTTTTGATAGTTGGCAATATCATTCTTATCTCAGCAAATAATTATTTATTTAAGAGCTGGAAGCCAAAAAGTGTCAGGGTTTCTAAAACAGCACACAGAAATACAAATTACAATTGCGGTTAAATTAACTTTGCTTCTTTGTTCTCTTCCACCTGCTTCAACTCCTCTGATATGACCATATAATTTTCAGAAATGATTATAGAACTTATAAAACTTCTAACTAGTAAAAGGTGTCTACATTCAATTTAAAACAAAGAGAAATGCTAATATTATCTATTACATTCCCACAGGGGTGAAATGCTACCGGTTCGGACTAGTTCGGTTGAACCAGTAGCGACGGCAGTGCGAGGCTCCGCCCACCCACCCGGACATCATTACATCCTGATTTTAACCAGGAAGTAACCTGTGTTTTACCCTCTGCAGGTCCATATTTGCATGTGACACATGTGCGCACGCACGCAAAGCGCACACTTCTGAACCAGTAGGAAAGGTAAGTAGATTTCACTCCAGAATTCCCAAGTAATCTTTCCAAAAATATTGGCCCTCAAAGCAGCTTACAAAAATAGCAGAGTCAGTAAATGAAGTTCCTGATCTATTGAGAACCTGCTTATTTCTAATCGTGGTAGTTGGGTCTGTAAATTTCTTGTGATGAAAATAATAGTATTACTGCATTTTAGTTTAAAATTTATGATTGTTGACTGGTATATATTACTGCACTTTCTAACTCTCCTACTTCCATCCTTTCCCTATTCAAAATTTCCATCATTTTACCCTATCACCTAGGAATCATGAGTTGCCAAGTATACAAGATCTTAAAGGATATGCTGTTGAGTAGCAGCCCCCAACATTTTGGGCACTGTGGAGAGAGGTTTTTCCACGAACTGGAGAGAGCATTGCTTCATGTGCTGACTGCATGGGGCTTCACTTGTTTGCTCAGCATGGTTTCTGGCATGCTGCAGACCAGTGCTGGACCACCAGAGGTTGTGGACTTCTACTGTTAAGGATACAAAGGACAGGATGGGATCAAAAGATTGATGATGTTCATTTGGATTCCTGCAAGTCCTACTTTCAAATTGCAAAAAATGAAAAAACAGTGCTGGAGATAGATAAGAGTTTACCATTTCAGAAGCAAAGATATTCTGTGGGAGATGAATTTTCCAAAAGATGTAATAAAATAGGTCTTTTTTCTGGGGAAAAAAATCGCTTTGTAAAATCTTGGTTTATAATTGGAAGTTTTTAGGATATCTAGAGTGGTATGATGAGTATATCTTACTAGGAGGAACCCTATATAGATTCTAGATGTGGAACTCTGTTTTAATAGATGCCAACATTTTTATTAGTTACTATATCAGGCTCCCTCTCTTAGCAGGCTCAAAACCTGGCTGAAGCTTCCCAAATATTTGATACCACATGGCTAGTAAATTATCTTTATTATACACCAAGACTAAAGCCAGTTGGAATGGCTGATTCAGAGAATGAAGTAGCAACTTCTTAATTCCCTCCTAAATTGAAATTCAATGTGTTTTTTTTTCTCTCTTACCATGGCTTAACACGTTTTGCTTCTCCCAAATAATTTTTCCTCTCTTTTAAAGATATTAAAAACTGTGCATTTTCCATAAAGTTAAATGAAAAGGGGCGGGAGAGAAATGCACAGGAAAGTTTTTAGCACAGAATTAAAAAGACATTAAAACAACTGATTATATATTGATTTCAACCGGGCAAAAACATCCCTGTGAATCAACCTGCTACACTGTACCATTCATACTTATGTTTGTCCTTGTGTAGCAATAGCAATAGCACTTAGACTTATATTTGTGCTTTACAGCCCTTTCTCTAGGCAGTTTACAGAGTCAGAATATTTTCCCCAACAATCTGGGTCCTCATTTTACCAACCTTGGAAGGATGGAAGGCTGACTCAACCTTGAGCCAGTGAGAATCAAATTGCTGGCTGTGGGCAGATTTTGCCTGAAATACTGCGTTCTAACCACTGAGCCACCATGGTTCATGGTGACTGTTATTTAAATAATAGACTGCTAGGTATATAGGTATGTGTTGTGTGGACAGAGAGTGACTTACCCACTTCTATCTGGCATTCCAATGCAAGTACAACAGGCAGAGGTTGCATCATGAAGCTACCACGTATGAGTTGCCATTGTTCACCATCACAACTAGCAGAGGAAAGTGATGATCCTATGCAAATACAGTCCTATTCTGTCAAGCATTTTCACCTGTCAACAATATTTTCATCCCCAACTGCCAAGGGTCAAGATACAAACGCTGCTAACTAGGACATTTAGAAACACCTAACTGTAGGTGTTTCTATGCATTATGCTCTCCATAATGCATTTGCAAAAAAAAACTATCACATTTCTCACAGAGAGTATGGGAATTGGAACAGATAAAGGTCCACAGAGAATTCCTTTCTGCCTGGTGAAAAGATAGAAAAAGGGAGTACTTCATTAAAAGCCTTCCCAGCATTAATAACAATTTATGGCTGGCTACTTTCTCTAAGCACTGGGATATGAACCTGTGATCTTATGGACTATAATTCTGTCTGCTTTCCTGTACAAACTGTTCTGGGAAAAGAAGAGTTATCATATTTTAATACAGCTGACCCTATAGAAAATTAGTTCATGTAAGGTGAATGGCAGCTTAGTCAATCACTTCCTGTGTGCTGTATACTATCTCAGACAAAATTTTCTATAAGTCTTATTATGTTTAACTTGACACTTTCCAGCAAGACCTGATTATTTACCTCCACTGCAAATATTTTCGGAAAATATTCTTAACATTTTTAAAGCAAAAGCAAGAGAGTCTCACCGCTGGCTCCGAATGCTTTGCTGGTGGAATAAAAGCTTTTTCCAACTCTTCCTTTGTGACTCTGGATTCAAAGGCCACCTAAACTTCAAACTAGGGCATATAAAACCTATACTTGAATACTGCTCACCTGCCTGGAACCCTCACTGTATTTCAGATATCAATACATTAGAGAGGGTCCAGAGATATTTTACTAGAAGAGTACTCAAATAAAATTCCCTGTTCAACCACCAGGCTTGAAATTTTAGGCCTCGAACTACGCCGTCTACGTTCTGACCTAGGATTAGTTCATAAGATTATTTACCAAAATGTCCTAACTGTAAATGAGTACTTTATTTTCAACTGCAATAACATAAGGGCTATCAATAGATTCAAACTCAATGTAATTCGCTCTAATCTTGATTGTTGGAAATATGACTTCTGCAATAGAGTAGTAAATGTCTGGGACACTCTACCTGATCCTGTTGTTAGTCTCTCTAATCCCCATACCTTTTACCTTAAACTGTCTACCTTTCATGTTTTTTAAGAGGTCCCTAAGGGGGCGTGCCTACCGTCCCTGTCCTACTGTTCCATTTATATGTACTCATTTTATGTGTTTATGGCTATGTTTTGCTTATTTATTTCCTTTTATTTGTGCCAAATTATTTTTGTGTGTCCATGTCTATGTCTATACTGTTACTTGTTTCCTTGTACTTGTTGACAAACAAACAAACAAACAAACAAATCTGACTTCAACACAGGAGGGCAGCAGATATGCTTTGCTAGAGCATGGCAGGACAGCTAAACAATAGAACAAAATGCACTGCCCTATTTCTGTTTGCTCCCCACCATCTGCCCTCATGCTAGGGCCAGCCATATTTCCTCCTGCTTTTGTTCTAGCACAGTAAAATCCCTCAGGATTTCCCACCCACCCACCCCCACACACACAGAGACACTAACAATTAACCCTTTGAATAGGCTGCCTCTCAGAATTCTTCTCTCTGCCTACAGTCCTATGAAAATTGGAGTGTGAACTATTTGTGGGCAATCTATCTTTTATTTTAGCCTGTCCCCGTGTTCCTTGTAATTTGTCTCGTAATCTTCCATAATCTGTTTCTGTCATTATCTGCATATTTCCATTGTTGTTGTTGTTTTTTAAAAAATCCCCTACTTTGTATACGGTTTGGTTTCCTTCACCTTTGATCCAAAGGGAAAGGAAGATTCCAGTGACATTTGCAAGGAAGAACATAGAATAGTATGTAAAATTCTGCATGCAAACCCCTTATCAGTTCAGGTGGTACAGGGTCAAGCACATTTAATATGCAGTTATGACCATGTTTGTTTGTCTATTGTGGATAGGGCTTCCTCTCTTATAAAAAAGTCCAATTGCAGACTTAATGGAAGTATATTGTCCATGTCCAAAACTTGCTTTGTCATATGGAAACTACCTCCTTAGAAATGAGCTCCAGATTACATAACTTTCCTCTTGAGAGAGTCAAAACATGGATGGCTCTGAGTGACTTTCATCCAGGCTGAGCCATTCATAATAACAAACACAAGTGAGACAATAACTTGCCAAGGCAATTAGATTATTTTATAGAGTCTCTCTCCTTGCCTTTCAATGTGCAGAACAAAGAAGTCATAAATTTATCATGGTTTACGAAAGAACTGTGTTTGTAGCTAGATTTAATTATTTTGGACCTTGAATAGTTTGAGTTTCAAATTGTTGAGTTCCACATTACTTGGCGCTAGCAACTAGAGAGAGAGAGAATTCCCGTAGTTCCAGACCATTTCTTATAATCAGGAGAGGCTGCAGATCACCTTGTTTTGTCAAGGAAATATTAGACTGAACACCGATTAAAAGTGATTGGGGAGAAATAGCTAAAGAAGACCGTTAATTGCCTAGATAACTCATGTTTACTCATGTTACATAACACATAGATTAACCTTTAATCACATCAAGTACAATCCTGAAAGACAAATTATAAAATGGGAATTAAAAAAAAAGATTTTCCCCTTTATCATTTAAATACGGCTTTTTCATTCCGGATCTGTCAAGTTCTGTTTTAAAAGGCAGCATCACATGGCCCAATTTGCTTTTGCAGCCAATGTTTACCAAGCAAAAATGCAAAGTAATGTAATTTTTCGTACTGAGAATTTTTTCCCTCCTCTTAATGGAAAGCCCCATTTGTGGCATCTAGTCATTTATTTAAAATTGCGTAGGCCACCAACCTCCAATTGGTGAGGTGAGAAGATCTGAGGGAACCAACCAAGTGAGAAACTTCAAAAAGATATGTTTGAAGCCCCTCCTATCCTGAAGCAAGGGAAATTGCAACCGAATTAGCTGTGGGTGTTAAGCAGATTTTTGTAACGGTTTCCAATTGAAGATAAAGGTAGACTAAGTGGAAACAGAAGGTTATGTCCTGCAAATAATCCAGGCCCATAATCCACAGACATCTTAGTGAGTGCTTCAAATTGGGCTACAAAAAGATAACTGCTACAATAACAACATTGCCAAAAAGGCACCAAGAGTTGTTAAGCTAATCTTGTGTAGCTTCTTCTCTGGTAATATTGTACTGCTAACTAGAGCATATAAAACATTTGCTAGACCAATCTTGAATACAGCTCATCTGTCTGGAACCTGCACTGCATATTGGACATAAATACAATCAAGAGAATCCAGAGATATTTTACAAGAAGAGTCCTCCACTCCTCTACCCGCAATAAAATACCTTATGCCACCAGGCTCCAAATTTTGGGCTTAGACAACTTAGAACTACGCCGACTTCAGTCTGACCTAAGCAAAGTACATAAAATTATCTACCACAATGTCCTACCTATCAGTGACTACTTCAGCTTCAACCACAACAATGCACGAACAATAATAGATACAAACCCAAGGTAAACCGCTCCAAACTCGATTACAGAAAATATGACTTCAGTAATAAAGTGGTCAACACCTGGAATGCACTACCTGACTCTGTAGTTTCTTCCCCAAACCCCCAAAACTTTAAGCTTAAACTGTCTACTGTTGACCTCACTCCATTCCTAAGAGGTCTTTAAGGAGCGTGCATAAGTACTGCGTGCCTACCGTCCCTGTCCTATATTCTTTTTTACTTACTCTTTTCAGGCATCCAAATTATGTTTATACTTTTACCTGTTATCTTATGTATGATTGACAAAATAAATAAATAAATAAATAAATAAATAAAATACTAACAAACATATCAGCTAAATAGTTGTAAAACCTGAATCAGGTGTATATTCATCCCAGCAGAGAGCCTTTTGCTAACCTTCTCTGAGCTAGAAAAATAAGCAGGGTCAGATATGATTCCTCCTTGAATGGGAGATCGCCAAAGAAACCCGGAGTTGTAGGCTAAGGCTTGGAAATTAAAAGTGGATCTCAGAAGAAGGTAGGCCAAACAAGTTGTTGCCATGAAACCTATCATAAATGCATCCATGAAGTCATCAGGAGTCAACCTACAGTGAACGGCACTTTGTTCTGCATTATTATATTTGGCCAAACTTGATCATCATCTCTCTATGTTTAATAAGATGAACAGATTCAGATGATAAGTGAAATTGAAGGTTCTCCAGAGGTGGGTCATCTGATGTTTTGGGACCTTTTGGATTACTGCAGACTCACTGAGCAAATTGCATGGATGTAGTTCATATGGACTTTGGTTCACTTGGTCCAGAGAGGTTGCTGTCAAGGTTAGGGCTGACACCAGACCAAGGAAATCTATTTGCTGTAACCTGACCTCAGGGGACAAGTTGGTCCATGGGAAGGGAATCCTAACATAGACTGCAGCTTCCGGGCCTCCACTCCTTGCATCTCCCAATGGGTGGGGATTTTCTGTTCCCTGATCTTTTATATTCCCATCTGAAATTTCGCAGATGACTTCCTTTGGAGCACTTCTTTCCCAAACTCAGTCCAAAGCAACAGGGCAGGGGAAGGAACAAATCTTTTGTAATACTCCCACTGTATAAATGCTGCAATTAAATATTTACTCTTGTACTGATTTATCTGATCTTCTGTACAGTTGATTATCCATTAAAAGATGTGATGCTTAGTTATTTCACCTTGTTTATCCCAAACGTACTTTTTCAAGAGGTAAATGGACTTTCTGGTTTTTCTTTGAAGATGTTTCGCTCCTCATCCAAGAAGCTTCCCATGTCCTGGATGACTGAGAATTTCCATGGACATTCACCCTAACTGATATGTTGCCATAACAGAATTCCCGTAAGAGAAATATTTCAGAGATCCAAAGATCTACTTGTCTGGAATATAATTCAGATTTAGACACAAAACAAATTAGCCCTTCTCCAAATTAGTCCGAACTATGAAAAGTAAATGCTGAATGCAATCTTGTTTTTTTCTGCATACCTCGTTCACTCCTTTTTAAAATTGTGTTTAAAATAAACATTCAGTGGTATGGTTAGTTTGACTGAGTTCATGTAGAACTATTTCCAGGTAAGCAGCTATAGGATGGTATATTTCCTACTTTTTATTGCTCTCTATACCAAGCATGCATTTAGTATGTGGAATACATTAAAAATGATTTTGATACTAAGATGTTACATCAAGGCCTTAAGCAGAATGGAGCGCTGGGACTGAGAAACAGGATTGGAAAGTTATACTAAAACCTTACTTCCCTAGCAAACATTGTGTTATTTCTCCTCATCCAAGTCTCCTGTTTGAATTTCAGTGTTTAATCTGGAACTTCATAACTGGGCTATAACTCAAAAGTCAGTCTTTGATTAACCAACACAGCCTTGAACGTGAAGCTGAAGACTCTGAGCTTTTGGCTTTATGAGATCATCAATGTTAGTTATTAAAGTAGGTGGTTCTTTATCCAAAACATCTCTCTCCAAGGCTGCAATCTAATCAAATACACATGAAAGAAAGGTAATTACTTACTTTCTTGTGGATCACCTAAAATTCAGAAGGGTATCATCTACCACACAAATGGAAGATTAAGTAAATGATCTATTCCAGTAAACTGACAGATTCTAATGGATTCCTAATGGGATGTTTTCCATTGCTGATGAATCCTAAATTCTACAGGTGGTGAATTTTCATAATTTTCATTTAAGGTGATACAGGTTGGCACTCCAGAGGTCAGGGTCTGATTCAGTAAGGATGGGCAAATTGGAGATAATTGTAAGACTGAAGCACTGTTATTACAGGTAGTTCATCTGACTAAGATGGGGGGGGTCAAACTCACGTCATCACGTTGTCATAACGTGATGTATCACGACTTGTTTTCCTTTCGGTAAACTGGGGGTGGGCGTGGCCAGCGTGTGATGCATCTGGCCCGTGAGCCGCAAGTTTGACACCCCTGGACTAAGAGAATGCAGCATTTAATCATCTTAAGAATCATACACAGATCTTGGGTGGATGTCCACATAGCTTAAAATTCATTTTACCAAAGCAGGCTGGTCTCCCAGCTCAACCCCACCATGCCTAACATTAAGTAAGAACTCTCTTCAATCCAGCATGACTATTCCATGGGTTCATCCATGTTGAGTTTTGGGGGGTTTTTTTTGGAAATGTTTTAATATTGCCACCTTTCTTCCTTTTTCCCTGATCCAGCCTACAACCTTGGACTTATTGATTCCTCATCCAATAGCTGATCACTAATACATACACCCTAATTAATGGATTTGTGTCACGTATCGTTCATTAAGACTTTTCAGTTATTCTAAACTGTAGCAACTGGGCTGCCAAGCGTTGGAGCTATTTGGAAATAATGTCACCTTGCCTTTGTTTTCTTGACAGATTTCAAATTGTTGGCTTTGACAGACCCAGCTTGAGATTCTGAAATATTTAAGATATTGCTTTTCTCAAGTTAGCATACCTAGCCCCAAGGTCTACTCTGAGTATCTATGCCTTTTAGATATTAAGGGATAACTACTAAAAGAACTCATCTCCTTTTTGATGCTCAGCAAAATTTTACCACCTAGCACCATTCCCACGAAATGTTAGCTACTCTATCAAATAAGACGTCTTGATTTAGCTAGGCTTTTTAATAAATAATAATGTTGTGTTTTCTATATCAGCTGCTATTTTTAATGCTGTTTCAGTCCTCACCGCTCATTTGTTTTGCTTATTTATTGACAGTTCAATGTGCAGCTTTGTTCCAGTTCTTTCATGTTATTATAAATAATGTTTATAAGGCTCAGGGTACTTGTTGTGTATCTGCATCTCTTCAGATTTTTTTGGACTGTAGTTTCCACTAGCTGCTGAACATGCTGAATGGGATTTATGAGAAATTGGACTTTTCGGGATCTGGAAAACCCCAACCCTAGTTCACCTTTTTTTAAAAAAAACTAACAATAACTATATAAAGCTGGTTAGAACTGAAGTGCTAGTTGTTTAGAGTAAATTATAGTAAATCTTCATTAAGGAAGGAGAAGGGAAAGGAAAAATACCAAACACAGAAGAAGTGCTTGAAGTTAACTCATTCTCCAAGTAAAATCTATCCCAACCGCAGGATTTTCTTGCTGTCAATAATCTTACCTGTTCACTACTTCAGTTTTAATTATGTGTGTTGTTTAAAGTGAAAGAACAGCTTCTGTCCTGTCATAGTCCTGAGTCCATGGTTCAAATAATTATTTCATAAAACTGACCAGTAAGTAGAATTTAACAATATTGGCAGCAGATTATTTTCCCTAGGGATGTAAGCGCCCATAGAAGAGGCTTCTTCTATGGTCAACTATACCTGTGCTGGCTACACAATCCGTATTTTCTTCACTTTTGTTTACCAAGCCAAAATGTACTTTTACTTGGAACAGTTCCTTCAAAAGCCCTGTAGCCAAGTGATGGTTTCAACAGTCCTTTTGAAAGAAGGACTGCTGGACGACTTCCGGTATCCAGCGGCAACGGACGTCTGGAAGGCTTCTCCTGCCTCCAGCGCCCGAATCCGGCCGCCGCCGAGGCCCTCAGGGGCCAGGTGTTCCGAAAAGGACACCTGCCGCACGGACGGCTCGCCAGGGGGCTCCCAGCCGACATACAGGACTGTGGGGACCGATGCTGGCGCGTCCTAGGCTTGGCGGGGTTTGGAGGCCACAGGCCGCGGCCATTATTTTGGTCGTCGCCTGGGCCGCTGTGCCCAGTGACACCGGGGCATTGGATTTATAACTGCAGCAGCCTGGTGGTGAACAGGGCACGGAGAAGAATTGAGGAGGAGAAGGGAAGGGAATATCGGTAAATGTGAGTGGAGTGCTCCGGTGCGGGGGTTTTTTCTCCCCTGCGGTTGGAAGGAGCACGAGTTATTCGGGAGAGAGGAGAACTTAAAATAAGAAGATTACCGGTTTTGTGGAGCTCTGGAGAGAAGAGGTGATGGAGAAATTTAGGAGGGAAGGTTTGAGGCCCCCCCTCCTTCTGGGGAACAGTGGTGGCGTCCAGCTTCCGCCTTCACTATGAGAATTTTGATGACATCACTTCCCTTCGGCTTCCTGGTTGACTAACTGTACTCTGGACTCGTTGCTCCTGTGAGTGCCCCCTGGTGGATCCGGAGGAAATTACAAGGATACTGTGCCTGCCTGAGGATTTTGTATTTTTTTCCTTAATGGCAAAGGTCAGAGACCAACTGCTGGAGAGATGGAGAGAATTTTGGAAAAGTTATCTAATATGGACAAGAAATTGATGAAATAAGAGCAGAAATTGTGACTATCCAAAAGGATTTAAAGGATACTCAACAAGTTTCAGCAGAAAACAAGCAGAAAGTGGAAGGTTTGAGGGTGAGATGCGGCAGTGCAGAAAAGAGAGGAGACGACAGGCAATGCTGTGCTTGGACTACAGATGGATAAAATGTCTTATTTCCTTAGGTTTCAAAATTTGGAAGAAGTGGACCAAGAAGACTTGAGAGATGTTGTGACTAAATTGTTGGGAGAATTTCTTGGGAGAGGTGTTGATTTCATGAATTGGGATGTGGATCGAGTTTATAGAGTTAATTCGCAATATGCACGCACGCATGCAGTTCCTAGAGAGGTTCATGTCAAATTTGTGAGAAGAGAGACGAGAGATGAAATTCTTAGAAAACATAGGAGTGGGGCACTGATTTACAGGGGCAGGAGATAGCCATTCTGAGGCAGATTCCCAGACAGGTACGTGAAAAAGAAAGAAATATTATTTTTGTCAAGCAAATTGTACCAGAAGGAGTGGGCTTCAGATGGCTGATGCCAGAGGATTGATGATTTTCCGGGAGGGCATTACGAAAAAATCAGTACAATTGCGGAGGCTACGGCCTATGTGGAGGAACACAAAGCCTCCTGGAATCAGATGACCCAGGAATTGAAGAAGGGAGGTTATAGATCATGGGGAGGAAGCGGCTGCCGCTGTTGCGGCCCTGGAGTTGGGTCAGGCTGAACCCAGAGTTCTGAGATCTAAAACTAGGAAGTGATAAAGATATTTGGGATTGTGTTGGTTTTCCTTACTCTCCTTTGTACGATATTCTGTTTATTCTTGACTCTTCTTTATTACGTATTTAAAATTTGTAAACTTAGCTACTTCGTGTCACCTGCTTGCCATATGGCTGTTGTATGTGTTAAAAAATTTGAGTAAAATTCTTATTTTAGATAAGAAAAATGAAAATTTACCATACCTGAAATGTATTTGTATAAACCTTTTTTGACTAATAAAAACTTTTTGAATATAAAAAAAGAAAGAAGGACTGCTGACAGGAAAGTGAGAATATTCCTTGCCAAGTCTGAGCTGTTGTTAAATCCAAAGTGACAGGAGGATAGCCATCTTAAGCATTACTACAGAGCTTGACCAAGTTGTGTCATGGCAGGTGCACCTTCACAAGTCTTGACTCTTGTGGTTTTTACCTTAGTGTCCACTAGGAACATTATGAATAGAAAGAACAAGCAAGTGAGTGATTATTGCCTTTTATCGTAACTGCCCGAAGTCACTGACAGTGAATTGGGCAGCCATATAAATTTAAGTAAATAAATAATAACTTTTCTTTTGTGTCTCTCTTTGCCTGTCCTGTGAATGGAAAACCAATTCTCTTAAGCGCCCCTTCAACCTGCATCCCACACAGGAAGAAAAGATTATTGTCTTTCTTCTACTTTTCTATGAGGCAGAGCTATTGGATCCAGATCCCAGACTGTAGAGATCCAACCCCTGCAAAGATAAGGATGCAGACATCAGAGAAGCAGTCTCAATAAAGGAGAATACTTGTAGCTCAAGATTGAAATGAGAGGTCCTTGGTGCTCTCTGAACTTGGTTGTTTTCCTGCAGACATTTCATTATCCAAACTAGTTAACATCATGATGATCTCTCCCTTCATAAAGCTAACTTGTCGTTTTGGTCCTTAAACACACTGGATACTCTTGGTAAGCTCACATGCACACACTCTGTTAAACATGGACCCTGCCTGCAAATATCAGAGAATCCTAAGTAGGGTTATTTAGTTCTGCAGGATTGGACATGTTAATATGGAGCTTCGGATAATGACTGGCCAGAGGCAAAGGTGTGGGTCAAGATTCTACATCAAGAGAGGACCCATTATAAATATTAATGCTAATCAAGTGTAAGTCTTTTGAACAATTCCCACAATTCTTTGCCCCAGGGTTGTGGGCTTAATTAATTAATTTATTTATTTATTTATTTATTTATTTATTCATATTTTTATACCGCCCTATCTCCCTAAGGACTCAGGGCAGTTCACAACCAAATAAAAACATACATATAAATACAATTAAAACATCTATTAAAAAACTTATTATAACTGGCCGAATAATTAAAATAGTAATAAAATAATAAAATCCCCATTAAAACCAATTTGAATTTAAAATCTAGTCCAGTCCTGCGCAAATAAATAGATGTGTCTTAAGCTCGCGGCGAAAGGTTGGAGACTGGACGATAATTACCTAAAACAGCTGGGTCAGGAAGGCTTCTTGAGGAGGCCTCACCACCGCCTCTTTCAAGGAGGCCGGAAGACCCCTCCACCAAAAAGCATTCGTAATCTCCTGAGCCAGCCTCGTGTCACCTCCTGAGTGGCCAGTACCAACCAGGAGGGCACGGGTCCAATAAACACGTGGTGGCGTTCAACCTACCCAGCAACCTGTCCATGGCAACTAAAGTTCAAAACATCTTCAAGATTTTATGCTGTCCTCTCAGTAACTGATAGGTGTGTTAAGGATGAGGTATTGAGTCACCACCAAAGTCCAATAAACACGTGGTGGCGTTCAACCTACCCAGCAACCTGTCCATGGCAACTAAAGTTCAAAACATCTTCAAGATTTTATGCTGTCCTCTCAGTAACTGATAGGTGTGTTAAGGATGAGGTATTGAGTCACCACCAAAGTCCAATAAACACGTGGTGGCGTTCAACCTACCCAGCAACCTGTCCACAACCATGAGATCTGACCTCTGTTTTTATGATGTTCTTGTCCTAATGAAGCATGCTTTTCACTGTAGATGTCAAATTAATCCATCTCATGCACTGGAGTTTGGGGCATTTCCCACACTAGAGGTCCAGATTTATGGCCACAAAATAATGCCAGCGAGGTCAGTTTGCTGATTGCTATTTTAGCCTGTCCAATATATACCATCCCCAGATTGAAACATGAAGATACAGAGTCTTAGACCTCTAACAAAAATCTTGTGCAGAGAGAAATTCAGTGAGAGGTATTCGGTAGCAGCAGACGGTCCCGTAAGTAACCCGGCCCTATGCCATGGAGCGCTTTGAAGATAGTCACCAAAACCTTGAAGCGCACCCGGAAGACCACAGGTAGCCAGTGCAGTCTGTGCAGGAGAGGTGTCACATGGGAGCCACGAGGGGCTCCCTCTATCACCCGCGCAGCCGCATTCTGAACTAACTGGAGCCTCCGGGTGCACCTCAAGGGGAGCCCCATATAGAGAGCATTGCAGTAATCCAGACGAGGCGTCACGAGGCGTGAGTGACCGTGCATAGGGCATCCCAGTCTAGAAAGGGGCGCAACTGGCGAACCAGGCGAACCTGGTAAAAAGCTCTCCTGGAGACGGCCGCCAAATGATCTTCAAAGGACAGCCGTTCATCCAGGAGAACGCCCAAGTTGCGCACCCTCTCCATTGGGGCCAATGACTCGCCACCAACAGTCAGCCACGGCTGCAGCTGACTGTACCGGGATGCGGCATCCACAGCCACTCTGTCTTGGAGGATTGAGCTTGAGCCTGTTTCTCCCCATCCAGACCCGTCGGCTTCCAGACACGGGACAACACTTGATAACCGTTGGGGTGGTCGGTGTGGAAAAGTACAGCTGGGTGTCATCAGCGTACAGCTGGTACCTCACACGAAACCACTGATGATCTCACCCAGCGGCTTCATATAGATGTTGAACAGAAGGCGAGAGAATCGACCCTGCGGCACCCACAAGTGAGGCGCCTCGGGGCCGACCTCTGCCCCCTGTCAACACCGTCTGCGACCGATCGGAGAGATAGGAGGAGAACCACCGGCGGTGCCTCCCACCCCAATCCTCCAACCGGCGCAGCAGGATACCATGGTCAATGGTATCAAAAGCCGCTGAGAGGTCTAATAGGACCAAGGCAGAGGAATAACCCCTATCCTGGCCGCATTCTGAACTAACTGGAGCCTCCGGGTGCACCTCAAGGGGAGCCCCATATAGAGAGCATTGCAGTAATCCAGACGAGACGTCACGAGAGCGTGAGTGACCGTGCATAGGGCATCCCAGTCTAGAAAGGGGCGCAACTGGCGAACCAGGCGAACCTGGTAAAAAGCTCTCCTGGAGACGGCCGCCAAATGATCTTCAAAGGACAGCCGTTCATCCAGGAGAACGCCCAAGTTGCGCACCCTCTCCATTGGGGCCAATGACTCGCCACCAACAGTCAGCCACGGCTGCAGCTGACTGTACCGGGATGCCGGCATCCACAGCCACTCTGTCTTGGAGGGATTGAGCTTGAGCCTGTTTCTCCCCATCCAGACCCGTACAGCTTCCAGACACCGGGACAACACTTCGATAGCTTCGTTGGGGTGGTCCGGTGTGGAGAAGTACAGCTGGGTGTCATCAGCGTACAGCTGGTACCTCACACCGAAACCACTGATGATCTCACCCAGCGGCTTCATATAGATGTTGAACAGAAGGGGCGAGAGAATCGACCCCTGCGGCACCCCACAAGTGAGGCGCCTCGAGGCCGACCTCTGCCCCCCTGTCAACACCGTCTGCGACCGATCGGAGAGATAGGAGGAGAACCACCGGCGGTGCCTCCCACCCCCAATCCCTCCAACCGGCGCAGCAGGATACCATGGTCAATGGTATCGAAAGCCGCTGAGAGGTCTAATAGGACCAAGGCAGAGGAATAACCCCTATCCCTGGCCCTCCAGAGATCATCCACCAACGCGACCAAAGCCGTCTCAGTGCTGTATCCGGGCCGGAAGCCGGACTGGAACGGGTCTAGATAGACAGTTTCATCCAGGTACTGGGGTAATTGACATGCCACCACACTCTCTACAACCTTCGCCGCGAAACGAAGGTTGGAGACTGGACGATAATTACCTAAAACAGCTGGGTCCAGGGAAGGCTTCTTGAGGAGGGGCCTCACCACCGCCTCTTTCAAGGAGGCCGGAAAGACCCCCTCCACCAAAAAAGCATTCGTAATCTCCTGGAGCCAGCCTCGTGTCACCTCCTGAGTGGCCAGTACCAACCAGGAGGGGCACGGGTCCAATAAACACGTGGTGGCGTTCAACCTACCCAGCAACCTGTCCATGGCAACTAAAGTTCAAAACATCTTCAAGATTTTATGCTGTCCTCTCAGTAACTGATAGGTGTGTTAAGGATGAGGTATTGAGTCACCACCAAAGTCCAATAAGTAGTAGAAATCAAGATATTATAAAGTTGTCTGCTTGTTTTAACATAATAGTGTGCTTTTTATGTGAATTTGCTGGTACTGGTTCTTTCCAATCCTAAATCTATGAAAGCCACGCCTTTGGGGGGCGGGGGGGGGAGGAATTTCCTGGAGAAGAAAATCAGTCTGCAATATATTATCTGAGCCTGTCAAAGTATGACTTCCCATTTTCAAACAGGGCCAAAAAAAAAATGGAATGAAGTAGCTCCAGCTAATGCAAGGGATTGGATGCACTGCAGGAATCCAGAAATACTTCCCATAAGTGTGCTGGGTATTGGGGCAAGTGGCAACAGACAAACAGCAAAAAGAGCCATCCAGGGCCACTGGTAAATGGTAAATTGCATCAGGTTTACTTTATTCAATGCTGGGAGAATACTAACAGACAGGATTGAGCCTCAGTGGACTGCTGTTTAGGATTCAGAATCTCTGCCAAGCCCACTGTCCTGTTGTACATGATCTGAAAAGAAGACAGGCACAACCTGTCCACAACCATGAGATCTGACCTCTGTTTTTATGATGTTCTTGTCCTAATGAAGCATGCTTTTCACTGTAGATGTCAAATTAATCCATCTCATGCACTGGAGTTTGGGGCATTTCCCACACTAGAGGTCCAGATTTATGGCCACAAAATAATGCCAGCGAGGTCAGTTTGCTGATTGCTATTTTAGCCTGTCCAATATATACCATCCCCAGATTGAAACATGAAGATACAGAGTCTTAGACCTCTAACAAAAATCTTGTGCAGAGAGAAATTCAGTGAGACGGGATTTTAAACTCCATGATTCTAATATTCTAGCATGAAACAGATTAGCATTAAAAATAACCCTTCCTTCTCCGCTCCATCATATATATATACATGTTTCTGTGCATGTGTGAATTATTTATTGATTTAGGAAATGTATTCCAGACCACAATGAGTTCATTATATGTGTATTAGATCTTTTTCCAAATACCAGGCAAACAAAGGACCTTGAGATATTGGCAGCTGTGAGTCCAATTAAAGGGATCAGTGGGCTCATGTTCACAAATTGATTATAGAGTGATGTCAATATTAGTAGACACGTTTGGGAGCTGTAAATCTCAAGCTGCTTATTTTGAGAAGATCCAACGTTTAGGTGAGGATACCTCACTCCTAAAGGCCCTATAAACTTTTGGATATGAGAGAGAAAACTTACAAATCTAGTAAAATGGGCAGCGAGGATCCTGCATGCTGTTGGAAAGTTTAAAAAATGGGGAAATGGAATCTGGGAACATTAGAGAATATAGCATAACTCTAGAAATTCCATTTATGAAGTTGCTATCTGCCGAAGTGGCAAATAAAAAGGTACCAGAACACAAGACAAGATATTATTCAATTTATATATAAGTATTCCTTAACTTCCAACAGTTCATTTAGTGACCGTTCAAAGTTATGACACTGAATAAGTGACTGATGACCGTTTTTCACACTTACAACCATTGCAGCATCCCAATGATCATGTGATCAAAATTCAGACGCTTGGCAACTGGCATGTATTTATGACAGTTGCAGTATCCTGGGGTTATTGATCACCTTTTGTGACCTTCTGACAAGCAAAGTCAATGGGGAAACCAGATTCAGCTAACAACCGTGTTGGTAACTTAACAATCTCAATGATTCACTTAAAAACTGTAGCAACAAAGGTAAAATGGAGCAAAATTCACTTAACAATTGTCTCACTTAGCAACAGAAATTTTGGTCTCAATTGTGGCCATAAGTCAAGGACTACCTATACTTCATTACTGAAGAAATATATCATCAGGATATACTTCATCAGGGGTCATATACATTCAAGGGCTACCAATATCCTTCACCAGTCAGTAATCGTTTCTTAGACGGAATCATCTTTAAAAGTGGTTTGTTGTACATATTCTTTTAAATTTTGTGTTACGGTTATTTCTTTTCCTTATAAAAACCATTTTTTGGGGGGTGGGAATCAGTATAAGAATGCACCAAGACAAATTCCTTGTGTGTCCAATCACACTTGGCCAATAAAGAATTCTATTCTAGTCTTACAATAGCTCCTTACACCAAACAGTTGTAGTTTTGCTCTCTGGTCAGGAGAGGGCATTGTTCATTGCAGCTCCAGCCTGGATTTCAAATGGTATTTTGGGGGAGGGGGGTGTCTTTTAATACTCTCAGAATTTCTATTTCTTCCAAAGCGAAGTATGGAAGGGAATAATTAGTAGATTTATATAATTCCAATTAGGTTTCTCTAAAAACGGATGTACAGACCGTACTTTCTTTTTTCTTGTCCTGTGATTCAACACCTTTACAGTTGGGAGAAGGGGTAAGAAACTGTATGTGATGACTTTTTTTAAAAAAAGAATGATGGTTTTCCTTTCCCTAGAAGTTGGAAAAACAAAATCTTAGGTGAGGCCTGTTTTATAACAATTTTTTATCGTATCTGTCAAGATCAGTGCAACCATGTGCTGTTACATTAGGTATGCAGCTTTAAAAAAAATTCTGTAGAAGTTTAATTTACTATTCATCAACTTCATGAAGCATAATTTCTTCAGAATTTCCTTCCCATCTTCCCACTTGTTTTGATCATCTAAAATTTCTCTCCATAGTTCAGTCGCATCTTCTCTTTGGCAACCAGCAAGTGCCTGTTTGCTGGTGTTTGTCTTCATCTGTTGGTTGGCTTGTATATGGGACTGAAATACAATTTTATTTTTTATTTTTTTCAGTTTGAAGCTGGTGTTTTTCCTGCAGATCATGAGAAAAAGGGGATCAAGTCTGCTCTTATGAGCCTTGTCTTTTGGCCTCTCTTTCTATCTGAAACTAACCTGTCCAGAAAGGTTTTTTTTTCAAAAGGTAAGTGGACTTTGTTTTTCCTTGAAGATGTTTCGTTTCTCATCCAAGAAGCTTCTTCAGTTCTTCAGGAAAGTTCTACTACCAAAGTTCTTCTGAACTAAAGAAGCTTCTTAGATGAGAAGCAAAACGCCTTCAAGGAAAAACAAAGTCTGTTTGCCTTTTAAAAAAGCACCTTTGAGACAAGCATGAGCTGAATGACTGAGAATCTCCATAGGCATTCAACACATCCACACTGTAGCAGGGAGAGAAGAGTTTGGAAATCCATCTTAGCTCTAACTCGGTAGAGACTATTACACAACCTTCTGGGAAATGTTCTCAGGAAGACACACAATGTCAATAATCTAGTCATGATATTTAAATTTCTCCATTTGAAGGGAGAAAAAAAAAGGGTGAGGAGCTGCTGCCAACTGCTTCTTCCTACATCATGGAACTTTGTGTGTGTGTGTGCGTGTGTGTGTGTGTGTGTGTGTGTGTGTGTGTGTGAGAGAGAGAGAGAGAGAGAGAAAGAGAGAGAGAACTGTTGACATTAATAGCCATGTTTTCATTTTTCCCAGTAGATGTTTTCAGAAGCAATTTATTAAAAACCCTGTTCAGTTGAAATCTTAATTCCAAAGGCCCTTGGGAAAATACCTGAAGATCCACACTCAGTTAAGATCTGGAATGCAACAAAATTTGCCAATAGTGCCAATTTGGCTGAGATGGCGAAGATATCAGCCTTTTTGAAAGACAATACGCAAGAAAGATACTTAAAGGAATGGAAAAAATGGATTGACTATATTCAACGTAGATATCAGACTAAGAGTTATCAGACTGTTTTTGAATGATTATGATGTATTATTTTTGATTGTTTTCGGGGGAAGTTAGGAATTGATGATTGTAGGGGTATAATTAAGTTGGGATGAAATTTTTTTAGCATATGTTTGTTTTATTTTTAACTATACCTTGTGCTCCTTTCCGGGAAGTCGAGGGGGGGAGGGGGGTTGTGAAGGGAGGGGGAGGGGAGGGGGGGAAAGGGGGAAAAAATTTTTTGTAAAACTTTTTGAATAAAAAAAAAATTGCCAATAGTAGTTTCATATTGCCAATCACACTGGTAAAAAAACATTGTGAATGACATCACAAGCTACAGGATCTCAGACGTTTGTGAGGTGGAGTGGATGGACCTGTCTCCTGGTGAATTTGAAGGTGCTCAAGCTTTTGAGAAGCAGCAGGGCATTCATGAATCACTCATGATGTCAGGGTTTTCATCACCCTCAAAGTCTTCAAGTTTCACATTTGTATGGATCAGGTCTGAGAATGAGCATTTCTGTCTTTAAAGATTAGTCAGGATGCTATAGGTACGTCTCTGCTGTGAGACTGTCCTATTTGTACACAACAGGCATCCAACCAGAATGTGTTGGTCTCGGCCACTAAAGGATATCTGAGGTCAAAGTGATACTAAGCTACTGCTACTCAACTTCTGTAGTGACACTCACTTTTTAAAAGGTCCCCGTTTGATAAAACAGGGACCTTTTAAAAAGTGAGTGTCACTACAGAAGTTGAGTAGCAGTAGCTTAGTATCACTACTAAAACAAACAAACAAACTTGCCTTAGAATAAGAGGAAGGCACAACTGCAAACCCCCAGCAATGGTATCGACTGAATGCTTCTGAAAACATCTACTGGGAAAAATGAAAACATGGCTATTAATGTCAATTCACTCCAAGAATTATCCATGGCCTCTCCTATAGAATCAAGATCACGTGAAGTGTTAATACCACTTTATAATGCCTTGATAAGGCCACACCTGGAATACTGCATTCGGTTTTGGTCGCCACGATGTAAAAAAGATATTGAGACTCTAGAAAGAGTGCAGAGAAGAGCAACAAAGATGATTGCAGATCCCTCGCATCCTGGACATAAACTGTTTCAACTCCTACCCTCAAAACGACGCTATAGAGCACTGCACACCAGAACAACTAGACACAAGAACAGTTTTTTCCGGAAGGCCATCACTCTGCTAAACAAATAATTCCCTCAACACAGTCAGACTATTTACTGAATCTGCACTACTATTAATCGTTTCATAGTTCCCATCACCAATCTCTTTCCACTTATGACTGTATGACTATAACTTGTTGCTGGCAATCCTTATGATTTATATTGATATATTGATCATCAATTGTGTTGTAAATGTTGTACCTTGATGAACGTATCTTTTCTTTTATGTACACTGAGAGCATATGCACCAAGACAAATTCCTTGTGTGTCCAATCACACTTGGCCAATAAAATTCTATTCTATTCTATTCTATTCTATTCTATTAGGGGACTGGAGGCTAAAACGTATGAAGAATGGTTGCAGGAACTCGGTATGTCTAGTTTAATGAAAAGAAGGACTAGGGGAGACATGATAGCAGTGTTCCAATATCTCAGGGGTTGCCACAAAGAAGAGGGAGTCAAATTATTCTCCAAAGCACCTGGGGGTAGAACAAGAAGCAATGGGTGGAAACTAATCAAGGAAAGAAGCAACTTAGAACTAAGGAGAAATTTCCTGACAATTAGAACAATCAATAAGTGGAACAACTTGGCTCCAGAAGTTGTGAATGCTCCAACACTGGAAATTTTTAAGAAAATGTTGGATAGCTATTTGTCTGAAATGGTGTAGGGTTTCCTGCCTGGGCAGGGGGTTGGACTAGAAGACCTCCAAGGTCCCTTCCAACTCTGTTATGTTATACTTCCTGCTTCTCCCCCCCCCCCCGCAGAATTGAAGATGTAGTTGCTAGTCTAGTCGGGGTTTCGTACTTGGGACAGAAAAGAAGCAAAGTTTTTCCCCCACTCTCTTTCTCTCTCTCAAGAAGTAAAATGCCACTAGCCAGCTCTGCACAGATGACTGCTTATTATAGCCAGGGTATATAGCGTAAAGTGTGCCTTTGTGTGAGATTAGTCCAACGCTGCTTTTGTTTCCATATTTCATCAGGCATGAGAAAGACCTGGAACAACAAACAGAAAGTCAAAGCAATATGATCGGGGACAGGTGGGGAGCACTGAAAGGAGTCAATCTGCCAGATCCCAAATTGTTTTCGTGCTGGCAGAGTGAAAGGGAAGGAGGATCAGCGATCCACTTTCACCCTTCCTTTTAATAATATGCTTCCTCCTGCTGTTTCCAACCAGGAGGATATTAATTCCTATAAATGTCATAGTTGGCATTTATGTCTGCATATTTTAAGGGAAGTTCCTCACTGACCATACCAGGAGTAATAAAGAAAGAGAAAGGGACAGTCCCAACTTGGAAATTTTCTGGTACACTATAAAAACAAAACAAGGACAAAAAAAGTTTGTTCCATAAAGTGGCGTCTGAAGCTTTGGATGACCTAGAAGTAAACTGAGTTATATAATTTTCTCCCTCCCAAAAAGGAAAATCTCAGCTTCTTTGAATTTGGGAGCCCATAAAAATCAATGAAAACAAATTTAGAAAGAACTAGACAATTCTGTGATCCATTGGGTCATCTTTTGAGAGAAAAGTAGCATGAGGTGATGTGACCAAAATGAAAATTCAATTTTAGGCTGATGGTTTTGGGGTTTCCCCCCCCCCCTAATGCTGAATGCTCCCATGATCATCTAAAAAGTATATATCATAAACAGAAAAATAATTGCAGGGGCCAACAAACTTCAATAATAAGTCAATATTTACTTGCCTAAAAAGACAAGCATAAAGACAGAAAAGCAGTGATAGCGGGAGTGACTTCTGACTTCTGACTTCCTGATGACTTCCGCATTTGTTTGTGGGAAGCTGGCGGGGAATGCTGGAAATCATGATGACATGATTGTGGGGAAACTGCTACAGCCACAATTCTGTGAAGAAAACTGGTCTGAACACTGTGGAAATTTCAATTCCACATGTGTCCTATTTTTTATAATGCATTTAGCAGATAAGTTAGCAGATTTTAGGTACCTTTCATTTAGAGGCCTGCTAAAGTGCAGTATTGCAGGCTAATTTTGCCCACCTTCTGGAGCTTAATCCCAATGGGACTCAAGGTTGACTCAGCCTTCCATCCTTCCAAGGTCGGTAAATGAGAACCCAGATTGTTGGGGGCAATATGCAAATAATGCTTCTTCATGGCCCAAGTCATGGTCATTCAGCTCGTGTTGGGTATAAAACAGGATTAGAATTCAGTGTCTCCTGGTTTCTAGCCTGCTGCCTTAACCACTACACAAAACTAGTTCTCTTGTCCAAACTACCCTGAAGCAGATGTGATTCTGGAGTTCTGGATTCTGCCTGACTCTTCTAAGACAGACACACCTGACTGCAACTTAAGTACTACTACTCGCACCTGAGTAGCAGATGCCTTTTTCCCAAGTAGCTTGAAATTGGGAGAATCATGACACAGACTTAAGGGGAGTGGGGGAGATTAGCGGAAGCACCTCTTTATATTTTCCTTCCTCCACTATATTTTAAGGTGGCTTAAAAAGACTAAATGGATTTCCCCTGAGCTGGCTATAAATCCGCCATGCTGGGTTTCAGTTGAAAAACGAAATGAAATTAATGTTTCTATATCATTGTCGACTTAAGCCACTTTACTTCTGAGGCATGCTAAGGGATTTTCAGCAACCTTCCTGATCAGCAGTCCTCCATTTAGCTTGCAGATATTCTGTGCCTTTTTTTCAGACAAGACAAATGAAGCATCTTTCAGACAAGACAAATCGATGAAGCTAATGTCATTTCAAATTACACCCTGAAGTTCTGACTGTCTGTCATCAAAGGTAGTGACTATCTTACAAACGTATTATTCTGGTTATTGACTGAATTACAGACTCCACTTTGACATCTGTAAGTTCCCAAGAAGTCGCTTTTATTATAAGCATTCAAATAGAATAAACATTCAGCTGCATCTCACCATTTTTTTTGGGGGGGGGTATTCTCCTTGACTCTGACTGGTGACTGTAGGAGCCCATTTCTTTGATGTATCACCTAAAGTAGGAAGAGAGCTGACCTAGGGACTATCGGTTTTTTTAAATTTTGTTTTTTAGCTTTTTTCACTACTTACTGAAAATCCAGATTTTCCCATGGAAACGTCTTTTATCTCCAGTTAAGATTTCTAGGCAATGTTTTCATTTCAAGTGCCCAGCGTGTATATTTTCCTAAAATGGTGCTTTTCTAATGTCCTGCCAGAAGGTCAAAACTCCTCTGAAATTGAAGCTGGTTCAGAACATGGCCTGGGAAACTGGCTTTCATTTAAACAGCTGCTTAGGCAGTAGCAGTACAATAAAATAAATAAATCCTCCAGTGAGGGCAGGAAAGATTGGTGAATGATTCCTGTAAGCCAGAAACTACAGGGTCAGTTCTGCTCATGTACCTGGGAGTAGGAGGACTCTTTTTGTGACTGCAGTTGCTTTTCCTGTGGTTAATAATAATAATAATAATAATAATTTAATTTTTATACCGCCCTTCTCCCGGAGGACTCAGGGCGGTGAACAGGCAAATAAAATAATACAATATATTACAATAAAACACATTTTAAAAAACTTATTCAAAATAGCCTAAATTTAAAATACCATACAAAATATAAAAAATAAACCCCAATAAAATCCATATTTAAAACCCTATTTAAGCCAGTCCTGCTCGAAAGAATAGATATGTCTTCAGCTCGCGGCGAAAGGTCCGGAGGTCAGGAAGTTGTCGAATTCCTGGGGGAAGCTCGTTCCAGAGGGTAGGTGCGCCCACAGAGAAGGCTCTCCCCCTGGGGATCGCCAGCCTACACTGTTTGGCTGACGGCACCCTGAGAAGACCCTCTCTATGGGAGCGTACCGGCCAGTGGGAGGCATGTGGTAACAGAAGGCGGTCCCGAAGATATCCCGGTCCTATGCCATGGAGCGCTTTAAAGGTGGTAACCAACACCTTGAAGTGCACTCGGAAAACCACAGGTAATCTGGTTGCTGCTGTTTCATAATGTTTCCTGAGTGAATATTAGTGAGTAAGCATATGATGTGAAAGCATCAATGATTTCATGATCTGTGATGCCAGCTGCCAGTTTGGAGAATGATTGTAAATATTAATAGATCCATTCAACCTATCAAAGCTAATGACACCTCTTTGATGGTGAACTTTTTTTTTTGCCATTGTTCATTTGTTTGCCGCCAAATTCAGGGAAGGTGATCTTGGGGGGGGGATCTTTTTGGGGGTGCCAAGTGAAAAGCCCTTGGCGTATGCCTCAATTACAGATCTATGTTCATTTTTGAATATCTTCTTAACCAGTTGAGAGAGCCCCTGACCTACCTGATAGTATTAAATCTCTCTGTCTTTTTGAAATCTTGGGAGACCTTATAAATCTTACAAATTATCATCCGCATTGCCATCTTATTTTGATCTTTCTGTATATGAATGTAGATCAGTGGTCACCAACTAGTGGTCTATGGACCACTGGTGGTCTACAAGAAAATTTTGGTGGTCCACAGAAAGATTATTTGCATTTTTTATATTGCAATAAATACTATTTATCTTTTTAAAAAATTTATATTAGTGGTCCGTGGGATTTAAAATTATGAATTTGGTGGTCTCTGAGGTTCAAAAGGTTGGTGACCCCTGATGTAGATGATGTCCCACTAAACAGACCTCCCTATGTGCTGGCTGAGCATCATTAATGGTCCCTTAGCCAGATGCCAACCACTATATTACACCGTAATTTGAAGGAAAGCATTCTGGGGATCATAGCAATAGTGCTTAGACTTATATACCGCTTCACAGTGTTTACAGCCTTCTCCAGTTTACAGAGTCAGCCTATTGCCCCCAACAATCTGGGTCCTCATTTTACCCACCTCGGAAGGATGGAAAACTGAGTCAACCTTGACCCAATGAGACTTGAACTGATGGCAGTCAGCAGAATTTGCCTGCAATACTGCATTATAACCACTGTGCTACCACGGGATTATCACTGTGAAACAAGCCAAAACACAAATTAAAAGGAATGCATTGAATCTCCTATAGTTTCGATAGACCTATTAAATACTTCTAAAATGCTCCCAAATATTCCAAAATGTGTGGGGGGGAAGGGCAAGATACATCAATCCAGACCAGTTTCCTAAAGTGACATTTGTGCACCCCTGGCCTGCTCTCTGCAAGGCTCTTTATTCAATAAAATGAAAAGGAGAAAAATCGCCAAAAGAACTCTGCCCTTGATACAAGGTTTAAGGCTTAAGGAAGCGATAAAAGAATAACAAACATTGGACAATAAAAACTTTCAAGGATAAATACTCAGTTTCCAGCCTGTCATAACACTGAAAAGATGAACAGCGCCTAGAAATTACTTTCTGCCAATGTTTTGCTTACATTTGATACAACATGTTCCAAACAGGACATCGCAGGGAATAAAGCATTTGAGTGACAGGACTCCCAACGAAAGCACATTTACAATCATCCTTCTGCTGCGCTGCATATGGCCAGGCAGCTATTTAAAGGAAAGCATACAGATGTCATGGTGACTACATGGTAACAGCAGCGCACAAAAGGGTTACAAATGAGCATCGACATTTCGGTTTCCATAGGAATTTGGTGAGCAGTGAGAGTTTTGAGAGCCGTGTTGCTAAACAAAAGAATATTCAGCCTTTTGATGAGCATAATTATATATTCCCATTGGAATGTCTCTTCGCACATGGGCCTGTTTTGATCTTAATGGAAAACAGGCCTGCAGAAAGCTTTAAGTGTCAAGGAAACAGAGAGCTGGGAGCTACATCATCCCTCTCCGCACATGGAAGGCGTAAAGGCCACAGATGCACACGGTGGAGATCTTATTGGGTCACTGGGGCACCTGTGAAATGATGCTGGGTACAGCAGTGAAAAGAAAAAGTGAAAATAAACAAGTAGAAGGGGGGATTTGTTTCGCTGGATTATGCCTGTCAGAATGGGCTTGAGGAACACAGACAAAGTAACATGAAAGAGAATTACAAAGGCACTCCTTTGCAGGGATCGGATAAGCTCTGATCAGCATCTCGGGAGAAAGAGCATGTATTCACAATTTTTTTTTTAAAAAAAGACTTTGATTCCCTCTGTTTGAACAAAACAGTTACAAGACTGTAGGCTATTCAAAGCAGGCTTCTGACAAGTTCATTCCATATTGCCTGCTTGTTTGCAGACTACTAACTAGTTTCAGTCCAGAGGCCAGAAATCTTGATTTCTAAGGTAAGAACACCTTAGATCAGTGGTAGTCAACCTGGACCCTACCACCCACTAGTGGGCGTTCCACCTTTCATGGTAGGCGGTAGGGGTTTTGTCCGATACTGAAGCACTTTCCTTTTTTTTAATTTAATTGACTTTTTAAAAAAAATTCATTATTTAAATAAATTCATTATTTAAAAACATTTTCATTCAGTTTTCATAAAATTCCCCGTGACAATTTAAATTTCTGAAATATACTATTTGTATCTCCCGCGCATACATTTAGTTCACGTTACGTAAGTGAAACTAAATGGCACTATAGTGCGACCGCAAACAAAAGAGCCTCATCCCAGAATATCTTGCACATCTCCCCCCACACCACCCAGCTGTAACAGACAAGCAGAGCTGGTAACCAGCACCCCCCCAACCCAATCCACGATGCGCGAGAGGCATGCGCAGAGGACGATACATGGTGCATTACTGTGGAACTGGTGGGCAGTTAGAAAATTTTACTACTAACAGAGATACAAAAGTGGGCGGTAGGTATAAAAAGGTTGACTACCCCTGCGTTAGATGTTAGCATCATCCAGAAAAATGTCTGAGACTACACAGATCACATAGTTTCTCAGACCTGCTGTCAGCCCTATGAGGTAGACCAGCTCAGACAGTTGATTCTACAAAAAGATTGGAGCCAGTTGATACTGAGATGGGCTTCAGTGACAGAATTTTGCAGATCTACCTGTGTTTTTAGCATATATTTCTGAAACAAAGGTGGCAAATTTCTTTATAGACTCATAGACTGAACAAATAGACATTAAAAGCCAGATTCCATTTCTGCTACATCCATCCTTAAATGTGGCAGAAATTGAATCTGGCTTTCATATATTGCAAATATATTTGCATATCTTCCTTCCTTCCTTCCTTCCTTCCTTCCTTCCTTCCTTCCTTCCTTCCTTCCTTCCTTTTTTCTTTTCCTTCTCTTTCCTTCTCTTCTCTTATCTCCTCTCCTCTCCCTCCCCCCGTTTCTTTCTTTCTTGGGGGGAAAAAAAACCTAAATTACATCCATACTTGATTTCACTCTTGTCTTCTTCAACACCTTTAAGGTTTTGACTGGTATTCTGTACTTTCCTTGTGAATTCTGTACTTTCTGTACTTTCCTTCCTTTCTTACAGAAAGTTGGGGTTTGACAATACTCTGAAGGAGTTCCCTATACAGTGTTGACCCTTTTACTGAGACCTACTGTAAAATAGTTTGGGATGAGCAACTAATATCCAGTTGAATTGTATTTCTGTTGCCCCCCCCACCCCAATTTTGAGTTTTAGCTTTCTACCCTCTCCAGCTAAAGATAGAAACCTTCAATAAGAAATACACAAGAAATATTAAATCTGGAAGGAGGATCTATGGGAGCCTATCCAAAATCTTGAGAGGTGCTATAAAGTAAGCATAAAAAAGATGTTTTTATCCATTTCAACGTCAACCTGCACTTTTTCGTATTGTTTTTGCAAATACAAAATGGAAGATAACATATTATTTTCGCTAAGGTTTCACTAATACCTTAGTGAAAATATTTTTTTTATTGGAGAACTGCCTAAAAATTTAGAACGAGATGAATTTTGAAGGATAAAAAGGTTTTGATTTATGTGTTTGTATGAATCATATGTATTTGTGCTAAACTGTAAGTTAAATTCATCTTCATTCTGGCTGCATCATTATCAGTTAAAATATCACTGAAAGTACTTTTGCGAAATTGGGAGAAGGATGCCAAGAGTAAAAGGTTAATACAGAATTTTAAACTCCTGAGCAATCTTCTTCTGCAAAATCTTTGGACTTTAATGTTTAAAAAAAGGAAATCTGCATCTGAACCTAATTGTATAACCTCATATACTGTAGAAGGTTGTTTAACAAGGAGATTCCTTTATTTAAATTGTAATTGTTACACTTTCTTCTGTTATTAGGAAAACAGAAATCAGTGGGCTAAAGACTATGTAGGAGGTGGTGCTCTTATCTATCTTTGTTTTTCTTTTTAAAACACACAAAATGCTATAACTTACATTTGAAAAGTGTTTTTGGAGAAAAAGAAAAAAAAACACAGACCTTTATAAAATCTGGAGGAGAAACAGTATTTCATTTCTTGAATAGCTCATACTTTCTCAGATAACCAGTCAAGAGCAGATAGAATGAGAAATCTGCATCGATTTTTTTTTAAGTATACATAATCTAAATAATTTTAAATGCTATTTTTAAAAAAACATTGTGAAAAATAAATCTAAAACAAAAGGAAACTATCAGTATCACTTGATATAGCATATCACTTGAATTAAACCTTCAGGGCCTGCCATGTCTATTGTTAGTTTCATATTTTTTCATAGAAATAGTTAAAATTTGAACTAATGACCTGCGGGGAAAAAAAGGTTTAAAATCTTCAACTCATGACTTATCTCATAGGATCACTTGTGCTAAAACAGCCAAATTTAGAGGATAAGAGCAGTATATACGTCCATAAAGAAAAGGCTAATAGCCTTTGTTTGTTCTATTAAATTAAGCAAAGTTGTGTAGTTCCTGATAAAACAAGTAAAGGGGGAATGATTGCATCATGATTATTATTTTTTTTCATTTAGGTCCTTCCATGAGCATTTTCTTACAAATTGGCTTAGTTGTCTTAACATTGGTAGAGTTTGAAACTAGTAAGCTAATCTGCACTGCAGGAATGAATCAGGATACCTTTTCTATAATTTTACATAGAAGGTAGTCCTCGACTTACAACAGTTTGCTTAGTAACCATTCAAAGTTACAACAGCATTAAAAGAAATTGACTTATGACCATTTTCATGATCATTATGATCCCTATGATTACATGATCAAAATTCAAACACTTGACAACTGACTCATACAAATGGATTAGATTCACAGCCACAGCAAACCTTGTACTGCAGAGTAAAGAGAAACTAAATTCATCCAAGGGATTAGCACTAATGCCTCCCACCCACCCCAAAAAAAAAAAAAAAAATCAAGAGGAGAAATTTGGCAAGAAGAAGGACTGATGATGTCACCAAGTTTAGTAATGAAATCCCACCAAGCTCAGAGAGCACCAAGGATCCCTAGGATATGATATGATATTTACATTAATTACTATTACTAATACTAATTAGTATTATAATAGGCCATGCATTTCTCACAGTTTCTTTAACCTAACCTTAATGTACATATTCAAAAACCAAAATGAGCCCAAATAAACAATGAAAACAATACAATGCAAGTTTATTTTTTAAAAATATTTTTTTTCACAATTCCCCTGGACTCTGTCTGCACCTCCCCAAAGGAGGCTCAAGTAATCCTCAACTTACAATCATTCACTTTATGACCATTTGAAGTTACAACAGCACTAAAAAAATTGACTTATGACTTCCCCCCCCCCCACACACACACACACTTATGATTGTTGCAACATCCCTGTAATCACATGATCAAAATTTGGATGCTTGGTATCTGGCATGTATTTATGATGGCTGTAGAGTCCTGGGCTCACCTTTTGTGACCTTCTGACAAGCCAATGGGGAAGCCAGATTCATTAACAACCACGTTACTAACTTAACAACTGCAGTGATTCACTTAACAACTATGGTAAGAAAGGTCATAAAATGGGGCACAATTCACTTAACAAATTCCTCACTTAGCAACATAAATTTGGGGCTCAATTGTAGTCATAAGTCAATGACTATCTGAATACTTCATAGATTGGGCAACCCTGTATTAGGCTTATAGGCCACTTTAATTATATTTTAAGTTGCTTTTTCTGATGTACCAGTTCACCCACTTTACTGTGTATTTTCAGGTTTGCCAACAGATATGTACCTATTGTATTGAAAATAGAGTCAGGAATTACAACATCTCAAAGATTTATGAAAGGAATACAGAGGACAGTTCAATTGATATACTGTAGTTGTCTTTTGATGTAATAAAAAAATATCTGCACACTAATGTGCCAAATATTTGCTTGACATTTCCCCTTTCTATAATTTGTGCATGATAAAACAGATGCCTCTCTGCAACAGATGTCAACCAGATGTGCTGAGAGTTGCATCAGCAGGGAAAGTACTAATTTCTTCACTTAAAATGAAAAATTTCTTTTTCATTTAAGTGATAACAAACCACAGCCTACAGTCTGACCTACTTTAGGTTCAACTGTAGTTATAATTACCTTGTTTAATTTTACTCAGCAAATAGCCATTAATCTGTTCACATACTGTATGTTCTTTCCTGAAAGAAACGGGTGACCTTTTAATTCTGTTATAGTGGTTTTTTTCAGATTACACACACACACACACAATATTTTCCCAACTGCAATTCATCTTAGAAATAAGGAGGCACAACTTATTACACTATTATACTACACATTACACAGTGCATCACATTATATAATATTACATTACAATAATCCAGAGACACACGTTTATATTTGTCTGCTTATAAAGCATGATAGAGGATCTCTCATCACTTGTTTGTTGGTAACAGTGATTGCTTATAACTGTCAAAACCATTTAACTCTAGCACTATAAACATTCCTTCTATATACAAACCCAAATTCAACACTTCCCAATATATATAGATAGAGCTGAAAATGATCAACCTTTGGCTCACTCAGGCACTTGAATACCAGAATAAGGGAATAACAGAATAATAGAGTTGGAAGGAACCTTGGAGGTTTTTTTTATTATTATTTATTTTATTTTGTCACAACAGTATACACAAACAATTGTCATAGATAAAACAACATGTATTGAAGAAAATATATAAGTAAAAATATGCATCAATAATATTAATTTGATATAATGAAGGGAACAATAGGACAGGAACGGTAGGCACTATTGTGCTCTTATGCACGCCCCTTATAGTCCTTTTAGGAATGGGGTGAGGTCAATAGTAGACAGTTTTTGGTTGAAGATTTTGGGATTTTGAGTAGAGACTATGTAGTCAGGTAGTGAGTTCCAAGCATTAACAACTCTGTTACAGAAGTCATATTTTCTGCAATCAAGTTTGAAGCGGTTGACATTTAGCTTGAATCTGTTTTTTGCTCTTGTTCTGTTAGTCCAACCCCTTGCTCAAGCAGGATACCTTATACCATTTCAGACAAATGGTTGTCCAATCTCTTCTTAAAAACTGCCATGTTGGAGCACCCACAACTTCTGGAGGCAAGTCCTTCCACTGATTAATTGTTCTGTCAGGAAATTTCTCCTTATTTCTAAATTGGTCTTCTCCTTGATTAGTTTCCATCCATTGCTTCTTGTCCTGCTTTCAGGTGCTTTGGAGAATAGGTTGACCTCCCCCCCACCCGTTTCCTTGTGGGCAGCCCCTGAAATATGAACCTAAAAAAAGGAGATTTCACTGAATTTAGTATAACTGATGGCCTAATGTAGAAATTCCCACCAGGATGTAACAATTGCCTTCTGAAAATACATGAGATCTATAATGATAATGGCTCATTCATGTTACAACTTGACATAATAAGAAACATGCATGTGTGAATCATCTCCACAAGATGCACTGATTGGCCAATCAAACTATGCCACCTTCACCGTCCTGATGCTTTGTTGTTGTAATGTTGTTAATGAGCTATTACTAAAGACTTGAAAATGTAAGCAGCCATCAGATGCTCCTGAATTAAAATTCCTAGCATCCCTCATCATTGGCCATTTGGACTGGGGCTGTTAACATTTTAATCCAATAATATCTGATGGAGGCAGATATCCAACCTTATTCTACATATTTAATAGGAAAGGCTGCCACAAGTTGCAATCAACTTGCTGGTAAATGGAATCAAGAATCACTATCTGTTAGAAATAGTTGTTGTGAAATCTCTTTTTATTTCCTTTTTTATTTGCTTTGTGTTTTGGTCTAAAGGCCCATAGGAGCAGTTCATGATACATTACACGCAGAGCTATAAACCAGACAGAGCTTTAATGATGAGAGTTAAATGTGACAAAGCATTTCTTAAAAGCATGTGGGATTTTTTGTTGTTGTTGTTCATGCTACAAAAAAAGAGTAACTTAATGATACTGGCTGTCATTACTCTTGTATATGGAGAACTGACACCAACAGATAGATGCTTGCCCAGAGCTACACATGTTGCTGATATATGACCTCAACTTCCTAGGTCTTAATCTGCTGGACTTCAGATTCCTTTTCCCAAGCTAGTCCAAATACCCCTTTAGAGATTAATGTTCCCTCCAGTAACCACTTTCCTCTTTCATATCAAAACATCAGATCTTTGTAAATAAAAGCCCACAGATTGCATTTCAGCTTATTTTTATAAACCTATTTTGATAAGACTTTCTGTCCTTCCTAGATTGACCCCAACATTCAAATATCAAAATAAACTAAACATCCATAGATTGAATACAAGCATAAAGTGGGGTGGACAGGAACCCAGGCCTTTTATTTAAACAAGTGAAATACACAATGCAAAAACACGTATTAGCGTGGAACATGGACAAAGCCCTTTATGAACCAACACAATGAGTACCAAAGCCAAAGGAACGTCTGCGAGATTTTTCAAAACAATGGTTCACATGTAGATTAATCTTTTGCCATTTAGTAGCTGATTCTTCATTCACATGACAAAATTCAATTGAGTTGTCAGAGTAAATGCAAGATTTCACCATGACCTCTTAAAAGAATAGAGAAGATATTCAAAACAAGAAAACTAGTGCCCTCCAATAGTTATTAGTGGTTACAATTCCCGAACAGCATAGCCAAGGATGGAAGCTATAGTTCATCAACAAACCAATGCTCACAGGTTTTCTAGTGCTTGTTTATAATATACCCAGCCAAGTGGGTAGAATTAAGCCTTGGGATATAGTGACAAATCAATCAATCAATCAATCAATTCATCTATTGAGTACTGAAAAGATTAGCTAGTTGTCAGATTAACCTGTTATAAATTATGTACAATTCCATAACATGTAGTGGGAGACTTCTTTCCATTGGTATTATCTATGAGAAATTCTACAGAAGTGGCAAGAAAAGTATTCGATTAGGATGAGGAAAACAAAGGTTCAAATCTACCCTCAAATAGGGAAATTGATGACTTTGGGTTAGGCTCATTCTCTCTGCTGATCCATTTTTATGGAGATAAAATGAAGGGATGCCCTGAACTGGAGAAGCCTCTGTGGCTCAGACTGCTAATGCAGTCTGTTATTAACAGCAGCTGCCTGCAATTACTGCAGGTTCTAGTCCCACCAGGCCCAAGGTTGACTCAGCCTTCCATCCTTTATAAGGTAGGTAAAATGAGGACCCAGATTGTTGGGGGGGGGGGCAATAAGTTGACTTTGTATATAAATATACAAGTAGAATGAAGACTATTGCTAACATAGTGTAAGCCGCCCTGAGTCTTCGGAGAAGGTGGGATATAAATGCAAATAATAAAAAAAAGCTTCTTGGATGCAAAGCAAAATGTTTTCAAGGGAAAAAAACCAAAAAAGACTAGTTCCCTTTGGAAAAGGACCTTTGGGGTAAAATGAGTCATGGTGGCACAGTAGTTAAAGTGCAGTATTGCAGGCTAATTCACCATTCACTGCCAGGAGTTCATGTTCTGACCTAGGCTTCCCGAAAAAGCACAAAACAGAATCCTGGTCCTGAAAAAACCTCTTTTATTAAACGAATGTGAATTCCTCTCATTCAAATTCAGCAAAGGCCTGGCAAACAGTCTTTCAAAGGTGAATTTATAACCACACACCTTATCTAGCTTGGAAAGTTGCCATGTAAATATTTTCCAAACACAGTGCTATGCAAGGAAAGATTTGGCACAGAGTCTCTGAGATTCAAGGAAAGATCTTCACACTCCTAAACCGAACGAATTGTTTCCTGCAAAAGCCCACTCCCCTTTTGCTCTTTTTTATTTCCTATGGGAGGGGCCATTCATCGTCCATCTGTGGCTTTACGCCCAAGTCAATCCTTTCTTCTAGCAGCTCTGTGCATGCGCACAGTGGGAACAGCCTTCAGCTGATCCTCTGCTTCACTGCTGTCTAGCTCTGGAGACAGCTGATAACTGCCAGATGGCCTTGGCCCCCTCTCTGCCTCTGATGCAGAGTCCTCGTCCGAGCTTTCCACAGACTCCAGGACTGGCCCATGTTCCTCCCAACCTCCTCACTGTCCGACTCTGCTGCCAGCTCCACTGGCCGCTGGTGGGGCACAACAGTTCAATCCTGACTGGCTCAAGGTTGACTCAGCCTTCCATCCTTCCGAGGTTGGTAAAATGAGAACCCAGATTTGTTGGGGGCAATATGCTGACTCTGTAAACCGTTTAGAGCGGTCTGTAAAGCACTGTATATGTGTCTAAGTGTCAGCTTTGGAAGCCATACTAGGCCAAAGGCTTCCACACACTGCCACTTTCTCTGGTGGGGGTACAAGGGGCTATTAGACATAACAACATTCTTTCTGCCGGCAAGGTCAGGCTGGGCTCCCATCTGGAGAAGAAGTGGCCGGAGTCATGCTTCGACATGGGACGGTTGAGGATTGGAGCATGTTACTGGCAGAGAAGTCTTGAGGGTGGAGATTTTGGAGTTTGTATTACTGAGGGAGGAACCTGAATCCCCAGTTTCGGTTTTCACCCAACTGTGCCAGTTTACCTATGCTAGTAAAAGAACTTTGAAAGATGTGGGCTTCGGAGTCTTTTCTGCAGGAGGGGTTTTCTGGAACGCTGACACTAAGTGCAATTGCTATTGCTATGAGGACAAATGTCCATGTATGGTGCCTCAAGTTCTGGCGATACTTGGAGATAGGTGAAATCATCTAATAAGCAGAGAAAGATTAGAAGAGAGTAAATGATCCCATTTTCAAAGAAAGGATAAAGAAAATCCAGAAGGCATTAGATCTATATTTCTGAATCCCAATTGCAAATAATTATACATAGGATTGCCTTATTCCACATTAAATAGTTTAGATACCACATAAGCCTCATCTATCTATATTAGTCAAATGTTACTTTCATCTATCTAGGGAAACAAATTGAAATTTGGGGTTCCAAGTCATACACTGAATTCTTATAGGACTTGGACCCCAAATTCAAATAAAAGATGAAAAGAAATTAACCTAAAATACATATGAATTGTTTAACTTTAACTTCTTGTATCTGTTGACCTTGGCTATAGAAGACAAAATGATAAATTAGATCTTTATTTCTGAAAATCAGTATAAACATCTGTATGATTTGGCTGTGGTGCTTCCGGCAATAATGCAGAGGGAGAAAAAACCCAGAAAAGAATGGATAAATCCTATTATGCCATGTGTGGTTGTTCAGGATTTACAGGATTACCTGTAATCCATCTCCTTTAGTCAATATAAAATGATTAAATCTGTTCCTCTTAGAAAGACAACATTTAGCATATTAGTCACTAACATTAGAAAACTGGCACAATATGCGACCAATGCTGTAATAGCATTTTCATTTTGATAATTTAAACATGCAAGCTGATCCATGATGGCCCCAAATTGGAACACATGCAAAAATAAATTTCTGACTTAAAACCACCCATTAGGGCAGCTGAGTGACTTTCATCTGCAAAAACAGGACTTGTCTAGAGCATTTAGAGCTTACAGCTCGACACGCTGACATATTTTGCTCCCTTCATTTCAGGACACGGTCAGTTTCTCTTCTGTGGAAAAAGGAAATGATGACCTAGCTGCAAAAAAATTGGTGGTTTGTAAGGTGATGTACATGGTTTGTTTTGGTCTGCTGCCCTAAATGAAAGAAGGTTGGCCCAAGGAGTCCACACCCTCCCTTCCTACTCTATAGACTTTCTCTCATTTTCTATGATACTGTTCTTATCAAATTTCTTTCCTAGCGAACAATTGGAATTTGATAGTACAAATTCAGTGGGTTTCAGCAGGTTCTGACCAGTTCTGGAGAACCAGTAGCGAAAATTTTGAGTAGTTTGGAGAACCGGTAGTAAAAATTCTGACTGGCCCCGCCCCCATCTATTCTCTGCCTCCCAGGTCCCAGCTGATTGGGAGGAAATGGGGATTTTGCAGTAACCTTCCCCTGCCACCCAGCAAGCCATGCCACTCCCACTAAGCCACGCCCACAGAACCAGCAGTAAAAATTTTTGAAACCCACCACTGTAGTACATGTCAGTATGTTTGAGGATCCAGGAGGTAGGAGTTAATCCTTTCTTCCGTTCTCCAGTGGAGTCACAGGAATTGTGGGAACTTTGCTTCAGTGTTAGATAAACTTTCTTCAGCTAATGTGATTGTGTCACACAGCATATTTATGTGCAGGACTACATTTATGCTGAGCAGAAGGCATTACGCCTGCATCATTGGATTCTAGTGTGTTGGAGTTCTTTTGAGTAATAGTGACATTGATTATCTAAAGTACCTTCCTGCTTTTTTTGGCTTATGATGATATGATGCTCTCTGATGTTCTAGGTCAGGGGTATCAAACTCACGACTCGTGGGCCGGATGCGTCACATGCCCACCCCCAATTCAGCGAAGGTGGGGGGGAGTCCTGATACGTCACATGTGACGACATGATGATGTGAGTTTGACACCCCTATTGTAGATGGAAGGTTTCTGGACTAAAAATAGACTGCATCAAATTTATTGGATTCCTTCAGCCTAGCCAGTCTCTTCTTGAGGAAAGCCACCATTACTTCTTGCTTGCTTCCTCTTTCTTCTCCAGAAATGACATATCTCACCAGCTTTTGGAGTAACTTCTACACTGAAGTACCCAACACTCCAAGTACACTCTTTATAATCCATTTGATGAATTACTTTCCTTGCTAAATTTTCTAAATTTCCAAGTTTTGTCAAGCATGTATTTTATGAAGTGTAAACGTAATTATAAATACATGAAAAGGATACAAATAAAAGAAAACTTTAGGACAGGTAGTCATGCTGGTGCGTTTATGCACACCCCTTACAGACCTCTTAGGAATGGGGTGAGGTCTACTGTAGACAGTCTAAGGTTAAAGTTTTGGGGATTTGGGGAAGAAACCACAGAGTCTGGTAGTGCATTCCAGGCATTGACAACTCTGTTACTGATGTCGTATTTTCTGCAGTCTAGTTTGGATTGGTTTACCATGAGTTTGTATCTATTGTGTGCTCTTGTATTGTTTGGGTTGAAGCTGTAGTATTCATTGGCTGGTAGGACATTGTAGCAGATGATTTTATGTACTATGCTTAGGTCAGACCAAAGACGGCGAAGTTCTAAGTTGTCTAAGCCCAAAATTTCGAGTCTGGTGGCATAAGATATTTTGTTGCGAGCAGAGGAGTAGAGGACTCCTCTTGTGAAATATCTCTGGACTTGTTCGATTGTATTAATGTCCGATATGCAGTGCAGGTTCCAGACAGATAAACTGTAGTCAAGAATTGGTGTGGCAAAAGTTTTGTATGCCCTAGTTTGCATTACCGGAGAAGAGGCTACACAAGATTAGGTTAACAACTCTTAATGCTTTTTTAGCAATGCTGTTACAGTGAGCTCTGGCACTTAGTTCATTTCAGATGAATACTCCAAGGTCTTTGAGAGAGTGAAGGTCGTCTGTTAGGTCGTATCCGTCCAGCTTGTATTTTGTGTTCTGATTTTTTTTGCCAATGTGTAAGACAGATGTGTAAGACTTTGCTCAAATTACTTTCTTAAATTTATTTATCCAAACAAGTGTTGGATAGCAGTCATTCTATATATCAAGTGTTGATATTGTTTCCTGATTGCTTATTTATACCCTATGACTATCATTAAGTGTTGCATCTTAAGTGTTAAATTTGTACCCTATGACTATCATTAAGTGTTTTAAGTGTTGTACCTTGATGAAGGTATCTTTTCTTTTATGTACACTAAAAGCATATGCACCAAGACAAATTCCTTGTGTGTCCTATCACACTTGGCCAATAAAGAATTCTATTCTATTCTATTCTATTCTATTCTATTCTATTCTATTCTATTCTATTCTATTCTATTCTATTCTGAGAAACCACAACTGCAAAATTCACTTATTTTGTTATCTCACCAAAATTCCAATCCTATCTAGAGTGCATCTCAAGGAATTCATTTGGATTACCATTCCTTAACTGAATAGAATAGAATAGAATAGAATAGAATAGAATTTTTATTGGCCAAGTGTGATTGGACACACAAGGAATTTGTCTTGGTGCATATGCTCTCAGTGTACATAAAAGAAAAGATACGTTCATCAAGGTACAACATTTACAACACAATTGATGGTCAATATATCAATATAAATCATAAGGATTGCCAGCAACAAGTTATAGTCATACAGTCATAAATGGAAAGAGATTGGTGATGGGAATTATGAGAAGATTAATAGTAGTGCAGATTCAGTAAATAGTTTGACAGTGTTGAAGGAATTATTTGTTTAGCAGAGTGATGGCCTTCGGGAAAAAACTGTTCTTGTGTCTAGTTGTTCTGGTGTGCAGTGCTCTATAGCGTCGTTTTGAGGGTAGGAGTTGAAACAGTTTATGTCCAGGATGCGAGGGGTCTGTAAATATTTTCACGGCCCTCTTCTTGATTCGTGCAGTATACAGGTCCTCAATGGAAGGCAGGTTGGTAGCAATTATTTTTTTGCAGTTCTAATTATCCTCTGAAGTCTGTGTTTTTCTTGTTGAGTTGCAGAACCGAACCAGACCGTTATAGAGGTGCAAATGACAGACTCAATAATTCCTCTGTAGAACTGAATCAGCAGCTCCTTGGGCAGTTTGAGCTTACTGAGTTGGCGCAGAAAGAATATTCTTTGCTGTCCTTTTTTAATGATGTTTTTGATGTTAGCTGTCCATTTTAGATCTTGCGATATGATACAACCTAGAAATTTGAAGGTTTCTACTGTTGATACTGTGTTGTCTAGTATTGTGAGAGGTGGAAGTATTGAAGGGTTTCTCCTAAAGTCTACCACCATTTCTACGGTTTTGAGTGTGTTCAGTTCCAGATTGTTTTGATTGCACCACAAGGCTAGTCGTTCGACCTCTTGTCTATATGCGGATTCGTCATTGTCTCGAATGAGACCAATCACTGTTGTGTCATCTGCGAACTTCAGTAGCTTAACAGATGGAGCACTGGAGATGCAGTCATTGGTATACAGAGAGAAGAGAAGTGGGGAGAGCACACAGCCTTGGGGGGCCCCTGTGCTAATTGTACAGGTATTTGATGTGATCTTGCTTAGCTTCACCTGCTGCTTCCTGTTTGTTAGGAAGCTTGTGATCCACTTACAAGTCTGTTCTGGTACCTGTAGCTGGTTTAGCTTAGTTAGAAGAGTATCTGGAATGATGGTATTGAATGCTGAACTAAAGTCTACAAAAAGGACCCTTGCATAGGTCTTTGGAGACTCAAGATGCTGTAGGATGTAGTGCAAAGCCATATTAACAGCATCATCTGTTGATCTATTTGCTCGGTATGCAAATTGCAAGGGGTCTAACAGCGGATCCGTGATGGTTTTCAGGTAGGAAAGCACTAGCCTTTCAAAGGTTTTCATGACTACAGATGTTAGAGCAACTGGTCTGTAGTCATTCAGTTCCTTGATGGTGGGCTTCTTCGGCACTGGGATGATGGTAGAGCGTTTGAAGCAAGAAGGAACATAACACATCTCTAGTGATTTACTGAAAATATGGGTGAAGATGGGGGCCAATTGAACAATGGACAGTGTAATGAAAGGGATTTACCCTAAACAAAATCAGAACCAAAAAATAATATGATGAATGTGAAGGGGGAAAATGATAAGCCAGCAGCTGTTCAGCCAGTTAGAGATTTTGTTAGTTGGTACAAAAAGAAAAAGAAAGCATATTCTTCCCCCCCACCCCACTTTCTGTGTATGCATATGTGTGTGTGTGTATGTTTGCTTGGTGGTTTTCTTTTTCTTTTTGTTTCCTTCATATTCATTTTTTTTTAAATTCCTCAGGTTTTTCCATCCCATTTATGAAGACATCTGGAGCAATAAAAATAAACTGAATGAAATTCTCATCTATGTACACTGACCAGATTCAGAAATGCAGCTATTCTCAGCTATCTTCTGAAACATCTTATAGCTTTAAAAAGGAGGCTCTCCAAGGGAGGGAGGGAGGGAGGGAGAGGGAGAGGGAGGGAGCAATTTGTGTTCAGCGCCTCCAACATGGATGCACGAGTAGAGAGTAAGCCCACATTTCTAAGGCTAAGTACTGAAAACTCTTTGCTGGAAGTGGCAAATTTGTCACTGACTTTTCCTCACATGATTACACTTGAAATCTCAATTTGCCTTTTTTTTTTAAAAAAAAAAAAAGTCTTATAAAAATAGCTTTGAACAAAAAATGTAACTCATTACTATCTGCATACTGACACAAATGCTACCAAAAAATTTCATCTGTCTTCTTTTTCAGTTTCTAATGCATTGTCTAATAAAAGACTCATAGATCACATCTACAATCAAGCTACAGTCTCCCAACTTAGACATTCTGAAAGTGATGCATATCAGAAAGGGGTTCAGTAGAAAAGGGTACAGATCCAATTTTAAAAGCTACTGCATAAAAGGGGGGAAAGACTGGAATTTCTGGGATTCTGTTTTTCCTGATTTCTTGGAAGATCTGATTTTCTCTTAGCCGTTTAATCTAGCCTTAGTGGGGAGAAGAGAGAACCTTTTTAAAATGTGGAAATAAATGAACTCCACTTCAACCTGGCTCTGAACCAGACTATTGGCCTATATTAATACTATGTCAAATTTCATTTGCCTTGTTATCCCAAAAGACTTTTCCAAAAGAAAAGTGGACTTTCTTGGTTTTTTTACCTTGAAAACCTTTTGCTTCTCATCCAAGAAGCTTCCTCCATTCTGACTTCTGATTCCGATTCAGTCAAAATTGAGGAAGCTTCTTGGATGAGAAGTGAAACGTTTTCAAGGAAAAAAACCAAGAAAGCCCAGTTGCCTTTTAGAGAAGCACCTTTGGGACAATCATGACCTGGATGATTGAGACTCCCCATAGATGCCTTGTAATTTCTCAAACGTTCCTTCTCATTGCATCTGTGTGTGTGTTTGTGTGTGTGTGTGTGTGTATAGATATACATGCAAATACACATTCATCAATTCATTCATTCTATTTTACTCCCAGGATATTTTTCAATTTCTTTCAAATTAAAATTGAATACAAATGGAAACCAAGAAAGGCTGCAGCTCACTGGAGAGATGATTAAACAGTCAAAGACAGGATATTTGCACCAGTGGTAGGTTGCTCCCCGTTCAGTTCAGTTCTTGCTAACCGGTAGTAATGGCGGCAGGAGGCTCCGCCCACCCGCCCAGACATCATCATGGACAATCTGCACATGCGCAGAAGCAAAGTGGACGCACACGCGTGCTCCCACTACAAATAGGTAGTAAAGATAAGTGGAACCCACCCCTGATTTGCGCATGCTCCATAGTTATCATGTAACTAAATCAATGCAATAATTGAGCATTCCAATTTAAAAAATGATGATTTTTGAAATCAATTTAGAAAACACATTCTCCCTCATTGAGTAGATAGCATACAGATAGAAGGTAATTTTTCTATAGGTACTAAATCATGTGCAGGCATTACGTTATCACTGCCTCTCCAAGACCTCTTTCTTTTTCTCGGACATGCTCTGTCAAGCTCATAGATCTGTCAATGTATTGGCTCCCTCCTTGTTTTCCCAGTAAACAGCCCCAGAAAGCTATCTAGTGAAACAGTTTTCCTTTCAGCAGAATACAAAATTCCCTTCACCTAGTTCAGTTATCAGTCATGTTGGAGGAAGTCAGCCATCTGATTCAGCCAAGGAAAATAAGATGAGGTTCACAGATAGCAAAGAAGAAGGGGAAAGAAACTCACTTAAATACACACAAATGGCTGCAATTATTCTCACCCCAGGTTTGGCAAAGTACCGGTCTGTTTTAAATTTTTGCTCTTTGCTTTTCCCTATCGTTTCTTATTTTGGTGCATTTCTTAAGAAGTTTCTTCCTTCAGTTTTTTCCATTTAGTGCACTCAACACTGGGCAGCAGAGGGGGAAAAACCCAAAACAACTAGCAATAAATAAATCAAAGGCCAGCTGCAGCTACTGATCCCCTGTAACCTTTTTTCCCCCTCTTAGTTGTAATTTTGACTATAAGCTCACCAATAAGCCCCATCTCTTAATCTCAGCATGAACAAATGGAAAATGGTTAAGTGACGCACACTTTTAAGCTTCTTGGGGCATAAATTAGATAGAGTGCGTCAGTTCACTGGAATACACTGACCCTTTACTTCTTTAAAAACAAAATATGTGAGTAAAGAAGAGTCTGGACTCAGTTGTGGATTAAAAATCTTCTCTCTTGATACTGGGCATTAGATTGCTATAAAGTAACATGGCCACATGAAAAAGCAGATCCAGGCAGAGAGATGTAAAACGATGAGCAAATACGATAGTGGCTGCAAATAAAACTAAGATCATTGTTTTTCTCAGTCCTGGTGACTTCAATGTGTAAGGACTTCAACTTCCAGAATTCCTCAGCCAGCACTTAAGTCCACATAACTTTAAGACACCAAGATTGAGAAGCACTGACCTAGATGATTTAGCATAGAGAGTTATGACATTGACCATTAGATTGTATATCTTCTGTTTGTACAGCCAGTGAAGGCAGGACATGCCATCACTTGATCCCAGTGATATCCGCTCTATGAAGGAATGCTAGAGCAATCCAACACCTAATGCTCTGATATTTTAATGTATGAAAAATCAACACAAGTAACAAAACAACGTAGAACAAAAGGGTTGTGTGTTTGTCTTTTGAGCAATAGGAAAGTTCAACAGAATTCTGGATGTGTTGATTAGTCCAATGACTAATGTGGATGGAGTGAAGATAAAGTCTTGCTTCATCCACATATATTTGTAATAACAAAAGGATTAAAAGGAATCCACTGGGGTGGAAGGGAGAGAACTTTGTAGGAGAGGTACAAAAATGTTAACACATAAATCCTGATAATGTGTGATGCCCGGTTGCTCCTAAAACTTCAAAAGGCTTTTATACAGAATACAGAATAAGAGAAATACAGAATAAGAGTGTTGCAAGGGACCTTGGAGGTCTTCGAGTTCAACCTTCTTCTGAAACAGGATGCTCTATTACCATTTCAGACAAATGACTGTCCAACCTCTTCTTATAAACCTCCAGTGATGGAAGAACACAACTTCTGGAGGCAAGCCATTCCACTGATTAACTGTTCTTTGGGAAATTTCTCCTTAGTTCTAGGTTGGATCTCTCCTTGATAAGTTTACATCTGTTACTTCTTGTTCTGCCTTCAGGTGCTTTGGAGAATAGGTTGTCCCCCTCTTCTTTGTGACAACCTCTCAGATATTTGCCTTCAAAGATACCCACATACAACAATTGATCTGACTCTCCGTAAGGCGGAAATCTTAGAATGTGCTTTGTGTGATTTCTAATTTGCTAAATTCACTGGAAGAAGAATGGGTGGGGGAATCCCCTGTCGCAGTAACAGGAAAAAAGGTTACTGTAAAAGTTGTTGTTAGTTGCAAAGTCGTGTCTGACCCATCACGCCCATGGACAATGTTCCTCCAGGCCACTGTAAAAGTACTCAGTGGTCATAAAAATGTAGGCTTCTGAAGAGGAGTGGTTACTCAGTCTTCCTCCATCTGAAAATTTAGAAAAGCATTTCATCACACTGAATTTCATCCAGCAAGTGTAATTCAGGAAACAAGAATGCATGACTGTTGCTTAAATAAGCAGGATTTAAGTGCTTGGTTAATTTACTTTCTCTGTAGCAGATACAGTTGTCTTGGATTGATCCCCATTGATATTTTCTCAAGTGTAATATTTAAACTGGGAAAATCATTAATAATGAGGAACATAAATAATACTCAATGAGGAAAATTAGAATAATCTGTGAGGACTCTGATTTCTCATTTGTTATGAGGAAAATAATGTGGAGGGGGAAGAGGAAGGAAGTTGTTTGTTTCAAATATAGGAAAGCCACAGAATGCTTATTGTTTATGAAGACCACACTAACAACCATTGTATATATGAACAGAGCACTTAGGTTTATCCATGAGGTCTTTTCTAAAGGGAAACAGATTACCTTACACACTCTTTTACATAGTGGAGCACTGCCCTGTGTTTCCTTCCTGTCTGCTTTCCTTCCATCATTATTTAAAGCTGAAAGTCACCAGTTAGCAAGGGATTATCAGAGAACACAATCTACACTCTCTTTTGATATGGACAATGCACTTAAGAGGGTCTCCTATATATTCAATCATCTATGTGCTATCCAGGCTACTCTGATCATTAGTCACATGTTAAAATAATGTGATTTCAGTAATTCTGAGTTAGTTAAGCAACCCTGAATCATGCAAGACAGTCATTGGACCATTTTTAAAAAAATAACCCATCACTCAAGGTTGCAGGCCTATTTCACCATCCTGGCTTGCTGTATCAAAGGTTATAGAATTCAGGAGTGATCTGCTTCTTCTCATGGAATAGGCATTTAGAATTCTAATTAATCCATAGCTGGCCCTTGGATAGCAGTACTAGGAGAAGGGATAAAAGCAGGGGTGAAATCCAGCAGGTTCTGACAGGTTCTGGAGAACCGGTAGCGGAAATTTTGAGTAGTTCAGAGAACCGTAGCAGAAATTTTGAGTAATTTGGAGAACCGGCAAATGCCATCTCTGGCTGGCCCCAGTGTGGGGTGGGAATGGAGATTTTGCAATGTCCTTCCCACAGGGGTGGGGAAGGAATGGGGATTTTGCAGTATCCTTCCCCTGCAGTGGGGTGGGAATGGAGATTTTGCAGTATCCTTCCCCTGCCATACCCACCAACCCACACCACTCCCACCAAGCCACGCCCACAGAATCGTTAGTAAAAAAAATGGATTTCATCACTGGATAAAAGTGGATAAAAAAAGAGAGGGAGGTGAGTGGGAGAGAGAGAGAGAGAGAGGGAGAGGGAGGGAGGAAGGGAGAGAGTTTAGAAATGTGGAGCTCATGTTCCCTTCAACTGGTGTTGATACAAGATACTCATTTATTATATTTAGATAGATAGATAGATAGATAGATAGATAGATATAGATAGATAGATAGATAGATAGATAGATAGATAGATAGATAGATAGATAGATAGATAGATAGACAGGAAGGAAGGAAGGAAGGAAGGAAGGAAGGAAGGAAGGAAGGAAGGAAGGAAGGAAGGAAGAAAAAGAAAGAGAGAAAGAAAATTTTTTTATTGGCAAGTGTGATTGGACACACAAGGAATTTGTCTTGGTGCATATGGTCTCAGTGTACATAAAAGAAAAGATACTTTCATCAAGAATTCTAAGGTACAACACTTAATGATAGTCACGGGCCACAAATAAGCGATCAGGAAACAATCAATATCAATATAAATCGTAAGGATACAAGCAACAAAGTTATAGTCATACAATCATAAGTGGAAGGAGATGGGTGGTGGGAGCGATGAGAAGATTAATAGTAGTAAATAGTTTGTCAGTGTTGATGGAATTATTTGTTTAGCAGAGTGATGGCGTTCGGGGAAAAACTGTTTTTGTGTCTCGTTGTTCATATTCATGGTTTACCCAATTAAGCCAATTTAGGGTGAGTGAAAGGTACAGTGAACCTCAAACTTATTTTTGGACATACTATATGCTAGATCAGAATAAAATTAGCTCCCTCAAAACAAACTTAGCTTGAGATTCAGACGGAACATGAGGACACAGTTCATCTTCAGAACATCAGAATAAGGAAGGGATTTTGTTCAACCTCATCCACAAGCAGGAGACTTTATATCATTCTGGACAATGGCTGTCCAGTCCCTTATTCTCTGCTCTTAGATTGCCCTGCCTGCAGTTGCCCATCAAGAATAAAAGGAATTTTACTGAAAAAGCAAGCAAGTCTGCCTTTCACTATTTCCTATTAAAAGGGCTACTTCATAGGGGGTCCTATATATTCTCACAGCGAGGGTCACACCCTAATCAATTCTACATAAATGCTGCCTTTTATGACTTTCTGCAGACTGTAATTATTTAATCTGGAGCAATCAATGCCATGCTGGTCAAAGCATGCAATTTAATACATTTATCCTAAGAGTCTCTTCTTCCCTTAATTAGTCATAACAATGGTCCCTGAGTGGGTACCCCAAGTTCATAAAGTTTTTCGCACTTCCAGCCATTGGTTTCAGTTAGGCAGAAAGTTATTCCTCAGTTCTTCTCTGCTGGCTGAAATTCAACAGCCTATTGAGTTTTCTCAGAAGTCCTAAATCAGAGCACTCCAAAATAGTAAATTCCCGTCTTTTATTTTAAAGCAAAAATGTTTTGTATGCTCTTATGTAATTATTAGAAGGTTGGACTTGGATTGTGGTTCCTTAAACTTAAATCTTTACTCAACCCTGAAATTTACTGGATATTTCAGATCATTATGTCTATCTTGCACCCTGAGTCACAAGCAGGCTTACCATATTTTAGGTTAGCATGTTGGGGTTCATTGTGCCAGTGGTGGGTTGCTACCAGTTACCCCGGATTGAGCGAACTGGTAGAGGAGGTGGGAGGCTCCGCCCACCCACCCAGAAGCATTGCATGTGAGCATGAGTGCACGCACGCCCATAAGCGAACCGGTAGCGACGGGTTTTAAAACTCACCCCTGCATTGTGCCATGCCTGTCCGAGAAATTAATGGAGAAACCCTTCAAAATGTATATTTGAGAGACAACATTCTTGGAAATAGTTTACTGTTAAAACAAGTTTAAAATATGAGCATTCTTTTTTTTAAAGGCAGATTAAACCATAGTAGAAAAACCACAGGGGCAAATATGTGCAAAAGTGACCTAAAAAGTAAACACATTATTGTCATGGAGATTCTCTGTAAATCTAGGATGTCGTTGCTGTTTCAATTAGCTTAATAGCTTTATCAAAATGTGAGGTATCAGGCCTGGGTTACCAAGGGCAGAGATGACCGCTAGATAAAAGTGAAGAGTTGTCATTTTCTGTGCCTCTTTGCTGCCATCTAGTCTTCAACTTAATGTTGAAGTAGTAGACTTCAAGTAGTAGACCTAACCTAGAAGTAGTAGACCTAACTTTTATTGTCTTGGGTGTTAACATTGGTTATTGGTTTTATCTGTATTGCATTTATTTATTGTTGGTTTTTTACTTGGCTGTGAACCGCCCTGAGTCCTATTATTATTATTATTATTATTATTATTATTATTATTATTATTATTATTATTATCATCATCATCATCATCATCATCATCATCATCATCAAAACTTCTTGATTACAAGAATTCTAAATTATGTGATATTACCTACAGTATTTACAGCAAACTATACCTCACCAAATATTGTGGATAAGGAAACCTGAATTAATCCGGGTGTGGGTATCAATAAGATTAAAGAGAGCCTATCTAGGGGTGTCAAACTGGTGGCCCATGGGCTGGCCACACCCACCCCAGCTCCGCAAAGGCCAAAAACATCATAATATGTCATGTGATGTCACGTGGTGTCACGTGACACATGATCGAGTTTGACACCCGTGGCCTATGCATTTTAGTTTCTTTTCTCCTAAATTCTGAAGAAGACAGTGCATCAATTTCTTAGAATTCCCCCTCTGTTAACAGGATTAAGATTCTTAATTATTGTGGTCAATACAGGACTATCTTATTCTTTCCCTGATTGCATTCCATCTGGAAACTGTGGCATCCAAACAACTGTCTTCAGCTCAGGCAGCTTTGCAATGGGCTCTTTTAGTATAACAATAGACCAAGAGAGAACTTATTCTCTCCTACTCCAATGTTCAGTCCTAAATTTATTTATTTATTTATTTATTTTTATTTATTTTATTTGTCACAACTTTATATATAAGCATGAAATAACTATACAATATATACACACACATATATACATATATATATATATATATATATGTAGGTCTTTGGTTATTCGGGTTTTCTCCCGCGAATAACCAAAGACCTACATACAAACACCCGCGAAAACCTCAGAAAACAAATATACATATATATATATATATATAAATATATATATATATATATATATATATATATATATATATATATATATATATATATATATATATATATATATATATACAATATACTATATATATATATATATATATTATATACAATAGAACAGTTTTTTCCGGAAGGCCATCACTCTGCTAAACAAATAATTCCCTCAACACTGTCAGACTATTTACTGAATCTGCACTACTATTAATCGTTTCATAGTTCCCATCACCAATCTCTTTCCACTTATGACTGTATGACTATAACTTGTTGCTGGCAATCCTTATGATTTACATTGATATATTGACCATCAATTGTGTTGTAAATGTTGTACCTTGATGAACGTATCTTTTCTTTTATGTACACTGAGAGCATATGCACCAAGACAAATTCCTTGTGTGTCCAATCACACTTGGCCAATAAAAATTCTATTCTATTCTATTCTATTCTATTCTATTCTATTCTATTCTATTCTATTCTATTCTATTCTATATAAACATATATATAACCATAAGTATGTACTAATTATATGAAATTGGATACAATCAAAGGGAACATTAGGACAGGAACGGTAGGCACGTTGGTGCTCTTATGCATGCCCCTTACAGACCTCTTAGGAATGGGGTGAGGTCAATAGTAGATAGTCTTTGGTTAAAGCTTTTGGGATTTGGGGAAGAGACCACAGAGTGAGGTAGTGCATTCCAGGAATTAACAACTCTGTTTCTGAAGTCATATTTTCTGCAATCAAGATTGGAGTGGTTCACATTAAGCTTAAATCTATTGTGTGCTTGTGTATTGTTGTGATTGAACCTGAAGTAATCTTCAACAGGAAGGATATTGTAACAGATGATTCTATGAGTTAAGCTCAGGTCATGTTGAAGGCGGCGGAGTTCTAAATTTTCTAAACCTAGGATTTCAGGTCTGGTGGCATAAGGTATTTTGTTGTAATCAGAGGAGTGAAGAACTCTTCTTGTAAAATATTTCTGGACACGCTCAATTGTATTAATGTCCGAAATGAGGTATGGGTTTCAGACAGGAGAGCTGTATTCAAGAATTGGTCTAGCAAATGTTTTACATGCTCTGGTTAGTAGTGTAGTGTTTCTGGAGAAGAAGCTACGCAAGATTAAGTTTACAACTCTTAAAGCCTTTTTTGCGATGTAGTTGCAGTGGGCTTTGAAACTTAGATCATTTGATATAAAAACTCCAAGATCTTTAACGGGGTGGGGGTCATCTATAAGGTAGTGTCCAGCGAGTTTGTATTTAGTGTTCAGATTCTTTTTTCCAATGTGTAAGACAGAGCATTTGTTGGTTGAGATTTGGAATTGCCAAGTTTTTGACCATTCTGACACAAAGTCAAGGTCTTTTTGAAGGGTAGCTGTATTGTTGGTAGTGTTAAATAGTTTAACATCATCAGCGAAGAGAACACAATTGCTTATAATATGGTCACAGAGATCATTAATGTATAATATGAAGTGTTGGTCCAAGAACGCTGCCTTGGGGAAAGCCGCTATTGAAAGGAACAGGATTTGATAGGGCACTGCCTATTTTGACCACTTGTTGTCTGTTTGACAGGAACGCTGTTATCCAATTGTGAAGGGGCCTGGAGATGCTGTAGGATTTTAGTTTTAGGAGACGTTTGTCATGTACCACAGAGTTAAAAGCTTAACAGAAGTCTATGTAAATTGCATCTATTGCTTTACCCTGATCAAGATTTGTAGTCCATATGTTTTTGCAGTGTAGAAGTTGTAAATTACAGGATAAATTTTTGGATGACATTTGTTGCTTCTATTAGGAGGGTGAAAGTTAGGAGAAAGCTTAGTTTGATACCATATTCCTACCGAAATGCCATTTTATGAGTTAAATAGGAATATGTTCATTGTGGTGATTCTACTACTGTTGATCCATAAAACATATGCCTCCTTAAAAAGAAGGAAATTTATGAATACACACAGAGAATACATCTTCAAAATCACAATTCATCATGTATTTTATATATATATACAACTTGGGATGTATTTTGACCACACAAGAAGCAGAAGGAGTGTCTCTAAACATCCCAAACCTGCAACTGATATCCAGAACCTAGAAGTGAGCAAGGTAAGCTGAAGGAAAGAAGCCAAAAACTGAAAAGAAAACAGATTTTTCCATGGAAATCTCTTTGCCTGAGCCAGGAAAACGGGCAGAATTCCTTGTGTAGCCTTTAAATGTCCATCCTGCACATAGAGTATGGTTTGTCACAAAGCAGAACAGTTTTGCTAGGCCCAACTTCCAGAGGCTTCCTTCCCAGCTGAAATGCAGAAGAATTAACCTTTTCCTTTCCCGTCCTCATTTCCTACCCCAAGAGAAGACTCCAACAGCAGCATTTTACTGGCAAAACAATGCTAAAATAAAAGGCAAACTTCTTTGTAAGGTAGTCACTATTTATAATTGAACTTTTGAAGGAGCAAACAAACCACGGCTCTTTAGATTGTCATCTTCCTGCCATTTGTTAATCTCCACCATATTTTGGCAGGAAGGTTACAGAGTAGGAACAAGTCATAGTAGGACATATAACTTTTCTGTGACTAATAAAGCAGATTGCTAAAAGCAACTCTACAAAGCTTTCTTTCAATTAAGAAAAGCACTTTTCTGGAGGGAATGAACTACAATCTGTGCAATATGAGGGCTAATTTTGAGTGGTGTTGGCAGGAAAGACTAGATTTAAAGTGATGAAGGAACTAATCCTTTAGTGTTGATGTTTAAAATAAGGATTACTTCTATTTAAACCTTCGAGCAAAGCTTTCAACCCTACTAGAACACACTGCACTGTCTGCTTAAGCAGCCATACTAATGGGAAAAAAAGAAGAAAATGTTAAGTAATGTAATAATCCAAGACAACTACTCTCTTAGAGAAACCAAAGTTAGCAAATATGGTTGACTTAAAACCATACTTCAATTAATTTTTCTGGGTTTCATTTTCTACAAGGCACTAAACCAACCACAACATGGGTTCAAAGGAAAAAATATGGTCGGCTAATTTGTATTTCAGTGTATCATGCAATCATAACAAGTTGAGAATCCACATTTGATTGTGGTACAGGAGAGATTTCTGAGTTACATGCTAGGTAGGCTACAGATTGTGTCAGAATCCTAAGATGTAGAAATGAACATGGGATACCAAATACAGGAAGTGATGAACTTTTTTCATGAAGGACTCGGGTCATAGGAGAATTGAGCTAAACCAGAAACTCAAATGGGAAGAATTTTATACCTCCTCCTTTCTCCATTCTCTTCCGTCTTCTTTTGCTTGTAATCAGAGGCAAACAATACATTGATGCAAAAACAGTTTTAAGAGAGACAGTTCTTAGGGGGGGAAAAATGACATTCCCAAAAAACAGAATTATTCCAAGAGCTGCGTAAAAGCAAGATGAGTACAGCATAGGATGCCTACGAGAGCCATGACGGCTCAGTGGTTACAATGCAGTATTGCAGGCTGAATTCTGCCCACTGCCAGCAGTTCGAATCTCACTGGCTCAAAGTTGATTCAGTCTTCCATCCTTCCAAGGTTGATAAAATGAGGTACCACATTGCTGGGGGCAATATGCTGACTCTGTGAACTGCTTAGAGAAGGCTGTGAAGCACTGCTATTGCTGTTGCTATTGCTTTGCCTATAGATCTCGTCTCTGCCCTGTATATTTAGTCTTTAAAATTTAAAAAGGGAATTGGCTAATGTCGCGAATAATTCTAACCATAATAAGATACTAATTCATAGGCTGAATTAGAAAAGATAGATACTTCTCTTCCTTCCCTGAGGAATACAGGTAGTCCTCAATTTATGACCACAGTTGAGCCCAAAATTTCTGTGGCTAAGTGAGACAGTTGTTAAGTGATTTTTGCCCCATTTTATGACCTTTCTTGCCCCAGTTATTAAATGAATCACTGTAGTTGTTAACAACTACATCAAGGACTACTCATATATGTGATTATTCTGTTAGGGCATGTAGAGAGACTGCTCTGCATATGTGTGTGAAGCAGGGGTGAAATCTAAAAATTTTCCCTACCGGTTCTCTGGGCGTGGCTTAATTGGTGGGTGTGGCTTGGTGGTCAGGTGACTTAATGGACATGGTCAATAATAATAAATAATAAAAATAATAAAGTATACAAAACTTGGGAGGCACCGGTCTACCTTCTTTAAAAACAGACCCCGGTCTACCAATTGCCTTTTACTGACAGGCCCCGGTCTACCTTCTTTAAAAACAGAGGCCCCGGTCTACTAGCTGCCTACAGCGCTGATCAGCTGTAGTGCAGCCCTTTGAAGCGTCGCGGCAGTCATTTAAGGCCGTTTGCAGCTCTATCACCACTGAGAGCTTCAGGGACAGAGAAGAGTCAGCTGCAACCGCGGCTGACTGTTGGGGGCGAATTATTGGCCCCAATGGAGAGGGTGCGTAATCTGGGTGTTCTCCTGGATGGACGGTTGTCCTTTGAAGATCACTTGGCGACCGTCTCCAGGAGAGCTTTTTACCAGGTCCGCCTGGTCCGCCAGTTGCGCCCCTTTCTAGACCGGGATGCCTTATGCACGTCACTCATGCCCTCGTCACTTCTCGCCTGGACTACTGCAATGCTCTCTACATGGGGCTCCCCTTGAGGTGCACCCGGAGACTTCAGTTGGTTCAGAATGCAGCCGCGCGGGTGATAGAGGGAGCCACTCGTGGCTCCCATATAACACCGATCCTGCGCAGGCTGCACTGGCTACCTGTGGTTTTCCAAGTGCACTTCAAGGTACTGGTTACCACCTTTAAAGCGCTCCATGGCATAGGACCGGGATATCTTCGGGACCGCCTTCTGCTACCATATGCCTCCCACCATCCGGTACACTCCCATAGAGAGGGTCTTCTCAGGGTGCCGTCAGCCAAACAGTGTAGGCTGGCGACCCCCAGGGGGAGAGCCTTCTCTGTGGGGGAACCTACCCTCTGGAATGAGCTTCCCCCAGGACATCGACAACTTCCTGACCTTCAGACCTTTCGCCGCGAGCTGAAGATGTATCTATTCTTCCGAGCAGGACTGGCTTAAATAGGGTTTTTTTTATATATGGATTTTATTGGGGTTTATTTTATATTTTGTATTGTATTTTAAATTTTAGGCCATATTGAATAAGTTTTTTAAAGAGTGTTTTTATTGTAATATATGGTATTATTTTATCTGCCTGTTCACCGCCCTGAGTCCTTCGGGAGAAGGGCGGTATAAAAATTAAATAATAATAATAATAATAATAATAATAATAATAATAATAATAATAATAATAATAATAATAATAATATTATTATTATTATTATTATTATTATTATTATTATTATTATTATTATTATTATTATTATTAGGAGCAGCAAGGCGTGGGCAGTGGGGGGGGCAGGGATTTTTGCTACCGGTTCTCCGAACTACCTGCCCCCATCGCTACTGGATCTCACGATCCGATCCGAACCTGGAGCATTTCACCCCTGGTGTGAAGTGAGAGAGAAAAAAGAAACAGACACATGAGCAATTAAAGGGGGGGGGAGGGAAACAAAAGGTTAGAATAAAATTGTCTCAAAGCAATACCTGGCTAGAAATTTAGTTACCATGATACGCTTTGGAGCATGAGTGCTGATAGACTGACACGTTTTCCCCTGAATTTATTTCTATAAAGGGATCTTCTGTTGAAGTATGATTGTATTTCTGGTCAAGGAACATTGCAGAGAGAGGAACTGTCCCAGCTGGTTGCCCAAAGGCAGAGTGCTACTTGGCTCTCATTCACAGCTTGCACAATATATTTGGAAAGAAATCTTGGAACCCTTGATGGAAATTTGCAGAAGGGGAAACACCATTCAGAAATAACCTGGTGATAAATGCTCCCTGCCCCCACCTGCCACAAGTTAAATATGAAGCCTAAAATTTATCAGCAGAGCTTAATCAATAGATCTTTAGCAATGCTGCCCCTGTTACATTATGTTAGTAACACAGCTGTAAAAATGAATCTGGCTTCCCCATTGACTTTGCTTGTCAGAAGATCACAAAAAGTAATTGTATTGCAACAGTCATAAATATGAACTAGTTGCTAAGCTTCCTAATTTTGATCACGTGACCATGAGGATGCTGCAACGGTCATAAATGTGAAAAATGGCCATAAGTCACTATTTTCAATGCTGTTGTAACTTCCAATGGTCACGAAAGGAATGATTGAAAGTCGAGAACTACCTGTATTCTGATATAGGACTGGCCTGAGTCTCTGAGCATATCTGTGCATTTGATAGTTCTCCTGTCAAAGCATAATTGAAACAAATACAACTTAATTAGTTTAGTTCTTAGTTAGGTCTTGCTCTCCCAGTTCTATCAGCAGAACTGTTCTGCTATACTTTTCAATAGGATAAGAATCAAATTCTAATGTTTTACGTGCTATATGAATTCAGAATATATAAATAGTAAGGTATTTTCCTTTTCAGCATGCCAGCCACGCAACAAAAAAGTCATTCATTTTCACAGCAGTAAAGGTCTCTTCTGAAGCCCTTTAACTTTAAAGCAGGCAATTCATGCTGTTCGCACAGCAATTCTAAGACCTCAGAAGTGATAGAATCTATCAAAAACTAAACAAGCTAAGCATGACAACTGAAAAATGATTTTATACTGCACAGGATCTGTGCTTACAAGTTTTTTTTTTCCTTCTGTAGAAAATCTATCTGTTCCATTCATGCAAATGGAAATTTCTAGTCTGCAATTTCTTTTAATGGCTTTATTTAAATATGTATACATCATATAATGCAGGGGTGTCCAACTAAGGTGAGCCCATGCTGGCTGGGGAATTCTGGGAGATGAAGTCCACAAGTCTTAATGTTCCCACGTTGGACGCCCCTGATACAATGCATAAATCAACAGCAACATTGAACAGAGAACCAGCTTTGTATAACATGGAGAACATGCAGTACTCTTTGGTTGAAAGATTCTGCTTGGCCATGAAATTCGCCAGAGATTCAGAACTGGCTTGATCTTTGTTTATTTTAAAGGGAAGAGAAGAATACAAATCTAAGCAAAAAGAAGCTACTCTGAAAAGCTAAAGAATCAGTTTTCAGCAAATGAACCAGCAAACATGTGGAAAACTCTTAAAAATATCACCGGCTATGGCAAACCTCCTTCCCAGGCTGAAGGTAATCAACAACTGGCAGATGACCTGAATGAGTTTTACTGCAGGTTTGAAAGGAAACTACAGCCACCTATCTCCACAACCCCCATCTCAGACACACCAACAACAGCCAAGCCTCCTACAACTGACCCCATTTCATTGGGTTCACAACCCCTAGTGATCACAGAAAAGGAAGTGCAGGACCTATTTCACAGACAAAAGCCAGGAAAAGCTCCAGGCCCAGACAAGATAACTCCTTCTTGCTTAAAAGTCTGTGCTGACCAATTGGCCCCATCTTCACCCATATTTTCAATAAATCACTAGAGATGTGTTATGTTCCTTCTTGCTTCAAACGCCTACCATCATCCCAGTGCCAAGAAGCCCACCATCAAGGAACTGAATGACTACAGACCAGTTGCTTTAACATCTGTAGTCATGAAAACCTTTGAAAGGCTAGTGCTTTCTACCTGAAATCCATCACGGATCCACTGTTAGACCCCTTGCAATTTGCATACCGAGCAAATAGATCAACAGATGATGCTGTTAATATGGCTCTGCACTACATCCTACAACATCTTGAGTCTCCAAAGACCTATGCAAGGGTCCTTTTTGTAGACTTTAGTTCTGCATTCAATACCATCATTCCAGACATTCTTCTAACTAAGCTAAACCAGCTACAGGTACCGGAACAGACTTGTAAGTGGATCACAAGCTTCCTAACAAACAGGAAGCAGCAGGTGAAGCTAAGCAAGATCACATCAAATACCTGTACAATTAGCACAGGGGCCCCCAAGGCTGTGTGCTCTCCCCACTTCTCTTCTCTCTGTATACCAATGACTGCATCTCCAATGATCCATCTGTTAAGCTACTGAAGTTCGCAGATGACACAACAGTGATTGGTCTCATTCGAGACAATGACGAATCCGCATATAGACGAGAGGTCAAACGACTAGCCTTGTGGTGCAACCAAAACAATCTGGAACTGAACACACTCAAAACCGTAGAAATGGTGGTAGACTTTAGGAAAAACCTTCCATACTTCCACCTCTCACAATACTTGACAACACAGTATCAACAGTAGAAACCTTCAAATTTCTGGGTTCTATCATATCGCAAGATCTCAAATGGACAGCTAACATCAAAACATCATTGAAAAAGGACAACAAAGAATGTTCTTTCTGCGCCAACTCAGTAAGCTCAAACTGCCCAAGGAGCTGCTGATCCAATTCTACAGAGGAATTATTGAGTCTGTCATTTGCACCTCTATAACTGTTTGGTTCGGTTCTGCAACCCAACAAGAAAAACACAGACTTCAGAGGATAATTAGAACTGCAGAAAAAATAATTGCTACCAACCTGCCTTCCATTGAGGACCTGTATACTGCACGAATCAAGAAGAGGGCCGTGAAAATATTTTCAGATCCCTCACATTCTGGACATAAACTGTTTCAACTCCTACCCTCAAAACGACGCTATAGAGCACTGCACACCAGAACAACTAGACACAAGAACAGTTTTTTCCCGAAGGCCATCACTCTGCTAAACAAATAATTCCCTCAACACTGTCAGACTATTTACTGAATCTGCACTACTATTAATCGTTTCATAGTTCCCATCACCAATCTCTTTCCACTTATGACTGTATGACTATAACTTGTTGCTGGCAATCCTTATGATTTATATTGCTATATTGATCATCAATTGTGTTGTAAATGTTGTACCTTGATGAACGTATCTTTTCTTTTATGTACACTGAGAGCATATGCACCAAGACAAATTCCTTGTGTGTCCAATCACACTTGGCCAATAAAAATTCTATTCTATTCTATTCTCTATTCTAAGCAGTAAATCCTTAGCTGAGGTTATAAAAAGACAATCATTCTCTCTAGGTGAACTCAACTTTCACCTAAAAGTTCTCAAATGAGTAGAATAAGTAGTCATCACAGCTACCTTTTCAAATATATAGCATGGAATTGCAATATTACGTACACAGGGGGTGTGAGGAATCAGGTGTGTTCCTCCCAGTTGTTCTGTAAATTTATAATTAAAATAAATAACTGCACAGTTTTCTTCCAAAGCAACAACTTCCTTGATTAAAATACTAATTATAGAACTAATGAGACATTTCCTGACATTCAGAACAATTAATCAGTGGAACAACTTTCCTCCAGAAGTTGTGGATGCTCCAACATTGGAAGTTTTAAAAAAGAGATTGGACAACCATTTGTCTGAAATGGTGTAGGGTTTCCTGCTTGAGCAGGTGGTTGGATTAGAAGACCTCCAAGGTCCCTTCCAACTCTGTTATTTGTTATTCTGTTCAGAAATGTAACAAAACCTCTGTGCGTAGTTCCAGTGGAAAAGCTGGCTTCAAAATTACCAGTGCTGTAGTTCATTTCTCTTAGATGCAGCCATGTCCAAACAGCATAATAAATTTCACAGGTGACAGAAAGGTCACCTGTTCTGAGCAAGCTAAAAGCAAAGAGGAAACTAACTCCTGGTGGAAAAATAGCTGCCAGGCTGCAGATAACTTAGTGAAAATACCCTGCCAACAAGCAAGCATAGCTACAGTACAGCAGGAGAATGGAAAATATATGCACTGAGGAAGGAACAATATTTGCATGCAAATGTTAACGGGAATCAGAGAGAAGCAGTGATATGAGAGACTCATGTTTACCCCTTATGGGCCCAGGAGTGGAGGACAGATTTTTTATCAAGACTAGTGGTAAAGTACCAGGCTAGCAAGCAGGATAATGTGAGCTCAAGTCCCACCTTAGTCATGCAAGCCAGCTGAGTGACCTTGGCCAATCACTCTCTCTCTCAGCCCAATCCTCCTCACAAAGTGTCTGTTGTGGGGAAAATAGCAGTAGGAGAATATGTTCATTGCCCGGAGTTATTTGTTTAGTTTAGTTTAGTTTATTTAGACTTTTATACCGCCCTTCTCCCGAAGGACTCAGGGCGGTTCACAGCCAAAGTAAAAACCACACAATATATACAATAAAAACAATAATAAAAATCTTATTAAAAATCAGGCCAGATTAAAACTATTAAAACATAAAAAAACCCAAATTAAATCAAAATCTTAAAACTGCTAAAAATTTAATTTTTAAAATTTCTATGCCAGTCCTGCGCGAATGAATAGGTAGGTCTTCAACTCGCGGCGAAAGGTCCGAAGGTCAGGAAGTTGTCGTAATCCTGGGGGAAGTTCATTCCAGAGGGTGGGAGCCCCCACAGAGAAGGCCCTTCCCCTGGGGGCCGCCAGCCAACATTGTTTGGCAGATGGCACCCTGAGGAGTCCCTCTCTGTGAGAGCGCACGGGTCGGTGAGAGGCAATCGGTAACAGTAGGCGGTCCCGTAAGTAACCCGGTCCTAAGCCATGGAGCGCTTTGAAGGTAGTAACCAAAACCTTGAAGTGCACCCGAAAGACCACAGGTAGCCAGTGCAGTCTGCGCAGGAGCGGTGTTACATGGGAGCCACGACCGGCTCCCTCTATCACCCGCGCAGCTGCATTCTGAACCAACTGAAGCCTCTGGGTGCTCTTCAAGGGGAGCCCCATGTAGAGAGCATTGCAGTAATCCAAGCAAGAGGTAACCAGAGCATGAGTGACCGTGCATAGGGCATCCCAGTCTAGGAAGGGGCGCAACTGGCGAATCAGGCGAACCTGATAAAATGCCCTCCTGGAGACAGTCGTCAAATGATCTTCAAAAGACAACCGCCCATCCAGGAGAATGCCCAAGTTGCGCACCCTTTCCATCGGGGTCAATGACTTGCCCCCAACAGTCAGCCGCAGTTGCAGCTGACTGTACCGGGGTGCCGGCATCCACAGCCACTCCGTCTTGGAGGGATTGAGCTTGAGCCTGTTTCTCCCCATCCAGACCCGTACGGCTTCCAGCCACGGGACAGTACTTCAACCGCTTCATTGGGGTGGCCTGGGGTGGAGAAGTACAGCTGCGTGTCATCAGTGTACAGTTGGTACCTCACCCCAAAACCACTGATGATCTCATCCAGCGGCTTCATGTAGATGTTGAACAGGAGAGGCGAGAGAATCGACCCCTGCGGCACCTTACACATGAGGCGCCTCGCGGTTGATCTCTGCCCCCCTGCCAACACCGTCTGCGACCGGTCAGAGAGATAGGAGGAAAACCACCGAAAAACGGTGCCTCCCACTCCCAAACTCTCCAGCCGGTGCAGCAGGATACCATGGTCGATGGTATCAAAAGCCGCTGAGAGGTCTAATAGGATCAGGGCTGAGGAATGACCCCTTTCCCTGGCCCTCCAGAGATCATCAGCCAATGCGACCAAAGCCGTCTCCGTACTGTATCCGGGCCGAAAGCCGAACTGGAATGGGTCTAGATAGACAGTTTCCTCCAGGTATTGGGGTAGTTGACGTGCCACCACACTCTCTACAATCTTCGCCACAAAACAAAGGTTGGAGACCGGACGATAATTTCCTAAAACAGCTGGGTCCAGGGAGGGCTTCATGAGGAGGGGTCTCACCACCGCCTCTTTCAAGGCAGCAGGGAAAACCCCTTCCAACAAAGAAGCATTTATAATCCCCCGGAGCCAGCCTCGTGTCACCTCCTGCGTGGCCAGCACCAGCCAGGAGGGGCACGGGTCCAGTAAACATAATTTGTAAAAATAATGAAGGTAGGATACAAATAAATAAATCCTGTTTACAGTTATATGTGAATTAACATATTGCTTAACATAGTGTAAGCCGCCCTGAGTCTTCGGAGAAGGGCGGGATATAAATGCAAATTAAAAAAAAATTAACTCTTTGGGGTAAATTCTACTTCAAAATGGTCAAACCTCAAATTGGTTGAGAGACTAGGCCAAAATCACTCAACTAGCTTTGTACCTAAAGCAGGACTAAAACAGTGCCTCAGTTTATGGTGCCCAGTGCTTTCAGCTATTATCCCACAACGACCCCTCTAAACAGCAGATTTTTAAATAGGCTATAAAATATTTTTATATTTATATTAAATATATTATATTTTTGAATATTTTTACTGTCAAGGCCATTGTGTAGATGATGGTAAAACAATCTTTCACTAAAGGCCACTCAGTATTTTCTTAATTTTTCAGCTAATGTTCTAAAAATTTTAAATACCATTGACACCCCAAAATAAGATGCACCCTGTTTTTCTAATATTTTGTAAAAGTTAATCTGGCACCCGACTGGAGAAAAAACTCAATTTGTTATGGAACAATACAGGTAGTCCTTGACTTACTACAGTTTGTTTAGTGACAGCACTGAAAAAAATGATTTATGACTATTTTCACACTTATGACTCTTGTAGAATCCCTATAGACACGTGATTTACATTCAGATGCTTGAGACCTGACTCACATTTATGACGGTTGCACTGTCCTGAGGTCATGTGATCAACTTTTGTGACCTTCTGACAAGCAAAGTCAATGGGGAAGCCAGATTCACTTAACAACCATGTTACTAACTTAACAACTGCAATGATTCGCTTAACAAATGTGGCAAAAAAAGTTGTAAAATGCCTTTTTGTATTTGTAAGTTGTAAAAGTTGTAAAATGGCAAAACTCACTTAACAAATTTCTCACTTAACAATATAAATTTTGGGCTCAATTGGGGTTGTAGGTTGAAGACTACCTGTAGTTTACAAATCTTATCAAATAGAGACATAACCATGAGTGGCTTCATTGCCACTACCCTCCTGTTCGAAATATTACTAAATGGAATAAAGTTTTTCTCAATATTCTTTTATTATCAATGGATGATGAAATCTATTCTCATTTGGAAGGCAGGAGAAAATGATTGATTATTTAAAAGTCATTCCTGAATCTACTGCACTTTTCAAGCGAGAATAATAATAATAATAATAATAATAATAAAACCTGAAAGAGTAACCTGCAATTTAGCCTTAACCGACTGAATCATTTTAATTGTGTTACTCTTAGTTCCATGCTCATTTCTGGAAAGCTCATAGATTTGCCCACTCATTTAATTAGATGGGAGAAAGAAGTGAACTCTGTATAATATCTGACGTTTTTCAGCATGTCTCTTTATGTAAGCGTTGGAACGATTCCCTGCTAAAGCAGAGGGAAAAGTTCAGGCTTTTCCCACTCTTACTACCGGCACAAGAAGAAAGAACAAACTTTTTCCTTCTCCTTTTAATTGGTAGGAAAAAATAGTATTTTTTAATAGTCCATAAACAATGGCACCCAGTAGGTAAGCAGAAATCCTATTGATCGCTAAACAGAGGTTGTGCACACTGCATAGCCGGTTGCTATGACTGTTTTGATATGCAGCCTTTTGAATCTGGTTATGCTTTTGAATGGTAAAATAGGGCGGTGAGTCAATACTCAACAGGAAGTGGGTCGGCAGATGGGAAGTTGTACAATGAAGACTATGATGGCAAGGACACATGGGAGGCTGTATTTTTGTGGCCTCAGAAGTTTCTAGAACAGGAGTGTCCAACCTTGGCAACATCAAGACTGGGGGACTTCAACTCCCAGAAATCCCCAGCATGCTGACTGGGGAATTCTGGGAGTTGAAGTCCTCCAGGCTTAAAGTTGCCAAGGTTGGAGACCCCTGCCCTAGAGGGTGAAAAGTTCCTTTTCCACAAGGGAGTGTGAGATTCACTGACAAAGCAAGATATTCATTCTTTCTGTATGTGGTGGCAGAATCTTACCACTTCCTTCAATCCACCACACTACTGGAGTAGACAAAAAGGGTGCTTGCATTCTGAAAGTCTATTTTCTGTGCTCCTAACTCTAATTCTCAGTTTCTCAGACAGCTTTCCTTGTTTCTGACCCCTTGCTAATAGCCTCCTGACATGTCGTCTCTTCATGGATTAGCAATCTTTAAATAGAAGCATTTGCCCAATTCAGCTTGCAATCAGTAACATAGAGTACAAAACAAAGAACCTGTTAGAAAAGAACATCTAAAAAAGCATAACAAAAAGTCTTCAAAAATCAGTTTAAACACTGCTGTCAGTTACAACGAAAGTCATATAACAGGGACGAAAAGTGAAAATTAGCAATCAGCATCCCTACAAATGTGCAAAGAAATAAAATGATGATGGAAAGTCCTAGGAGAGTGAGAAATAAACTTTGCTTAGTGCAAGAAAGAGGGTTGAGTGGAAGGAAAGATTCTTTTGCTAAAGAGGCCATCAATGAGAAGACCTCCTTACTCACTGTACTTTTATGTGGAGAACCCAAAGCGGAGGTGGGTTTCAGCAGGTTCTGACCAGATCTGGAGAACTGGTAGCGGAAATTTTGAGTAGTTCGGAGAACCAGTAGTAAAAATTCTGACTGGCCCCACTCTCATCTATTCTCTGCTTTCCAAGTCCCAGCTGATCGGGAGGGAATGGAGATTTTACAGTATCCTTCCCCTGCCACATCTACCAAGCCACGTCCACCAAGCCATGCCCACAAAACTGGTAGTAACAATTTTTGAAACCCACCACTGACCCAAAGGTGCTTTTTCAAAAGGCAACTAGACTTTATTTTTGGAAAAAGAAACCCCAGTTGCCTTTTGAAAAAGCACAACCATGAGCTGGATGACTGACAATCTCATAGACAGTTATGTGGAGAAGTCCTCAAATCAAAATGCTACAACTCTGTAGAAATACCGTATTTTTCAGAGTATAAGACATACTTTTTCCTCCCTAAAAGAGGGTGGAAATGTTGGCGAGTCTTATACACCAAGATACAGCCATTTTTGGCCTTCCGAAGCCACTTATACACTGGTGCGTCTTAAGATCCAAAAAATACTGTAGTATGTTCTTTCAAAAGTCTCTTTAAAGCCTTAAGGAGTTTTACTGAAGAACAATGGATCACTTCAAATTGGGGACCTAAACTAACTGGGGCTCCTTGTACAATCAACCATGTATTTGGGGTATGTGTGTGGATCTTCCTCCTTTCTTGTTTCTTGATGAAGTCTGCTACCATGTGCTGCCTGTATATAATCCAGCCATTTTTAAGGAACCTACAGAGAATAACCCTTCGGAAAGAACTTTCCAAAGCCATGTTGTCTTGCCTGAATTTTAAAAATCTGACAAGTGACTTTGCTTTTCTTTGTACTTGGTTTATTTAATCCTAAATAACAAAAACTGTAGTTGTACTTATGTAGATTCTGAGGTTTGAAAAACCTGTCGTTTTCAGCCAGCAGGAAAGTGTCCCAGACAACTGTGGAAATTGAGGAAGTAGGGGGCAATTAAATGGCCAATCTAAACTGTTTGGAAGAAAACGTGAATAAAAGCAAGCAGATGCCAAGAGAATTAGTAGACTACAAAAGGCAGATCAGAGAAATATGTTGAAGGCAGAGGAAACATTGAAAGTGAAAGAGAACCGGGGCCGGTTTAGCTCACGCTGGTAAAGCCTGTTATTAAGAACACAGTAGCCTGCAATTACTGCAGGTTCGAGCCCGGCCCAAGGTTGACTCAGCCTTCCATCCTTTATAAGGTAGGTAAAATGAGGACCCAGATTGTTGGGGGGGCAATAAGTTGACTTTGTAAAAATATACAAATAGAATGAGACTATTGCCTTATACATTATAAGCCGCCCTGAGTCTTCGGAGAAGGGCGGGGTATAAATGTAAACAAAAAAAAACAAAAAACAAGGACTGGGAAGAGATAGGACAACGGTTTTCAGAACGATGATGTTGCAGAAGGGTTGAATTTTAAATAATAAAAATGGTTGTTAAATGTCTGGTTTTTTAAAGAATACAGCGGTACCTTGGTACTCAACTGTTTTGAAACTCACTGAATTTGGTACTCATTGCATTTTGACATGAACATTTTGTCCTGGTACTCATTGTTTTTTTGCTACTCAACACACAAGCTAGAACTTGTCAGTGTCAGATGCCTTGTGACCCACTACATTATGGGAAAAAATTCTTTGGTACTCATTGGTACTCATTGCATGTCCCAGAACCAATTAACGATGAATACTGAGGTACCATTGCATTAGAAATTGAATCATCTACCTCCAATGTGAAGTCAATACATGCAGAATTCTCCTATTTCCCTTAACCTCTTTCACAATTCTAGCCTTTGTAATAAATTGAGATGTAGCATTTCCTCCCATTCCTTCTAAGGCACATCTACACTTACAGTATAAGTTGTTTCAGTCTGGTCTCTGTGCCAGCTTGTCCCTATGCTAACATGCTGTATAGACTGACACTCTTTGAAATCAGCCGCAACATCGTATTCTTCCACTGGGCAATTGACCTGTTTTTTATTTATTTATTTTGAATTTATATCCCGCCCTTCTCCGAAGACTCAGGGCGGCTTACAATGTGTTAAGCAATAGTTTTCATCCATTTGTATATTATATACAAAGTCAACTTAATTGCCCCCAACAATCTGGGTCCTCATTTTACCTACCTTATAAAGGATGGAAGGCTGAGTCAACCTTGGGCCTGGTGGGACTTGAACTTGCAGTAATTGCAAGCAGCTGTGTTAATAACAGACAGACTTAGTCCGTTGCTCTACTTTCCTACCTTTCTCTTCCAGGAAAGCAAAGTATTGCCTGTCTAAAATGCCGTTCTAGCTTTCCTTGTTACAACAAGTGGATCAATGGTGGTGGTTTTTTCTTTCTTTCTTTTTTTCAGTAAGAATGACCTGTACTTTATTTTGCATTTCTTCTTTCATTTTCATATCCGTCTTTTCAAGAAAGAACTAAGGTTAGAGTTACCCTGATCCTTTTCATGACTCTGTTTTCATACTTTGCCTAAATAGTTCTTGTCATTTTATATAATGCCAAGCAAGGTATTATATACAATACCCAGAGAATGCTGTTGCCTTTTGGCATTGCATAGAATGCCTAGGAAATGTGTAAAATATAAAATATTTCATACTTTGATCTCCCATTTTTGGCATTCTATAGATTTCCAAGGCATTCTATGATATGCCTAATTTCACACGTTGATGGTAGCATATATACAAATACAGATCCCAAGAGTTATATTGAATATACATACATACATACATACACATCTGAAGTTAAAGCATAAAATGGATATACACCCAAGCATAATTAGCTTTTTAATAAGTCCTATTTTACTGCCTATTGCTTTTCAATGCCTCTCATAGTTACTATGAATTCTATAGGAGAGCAAAATGGCCATAACCCTTTCCTTGTAAACATAAAGTTGCTCATTCAGAACATTTCATTCTTTGAGAGCCTTGTCATTTGAATCCAGCGGAACACCATTTTCAGCCATCTCAATCATAACAGTTGTATCTCTAGCTCCTAAATAGACCACACTTAAGCAGTGACTCAGTTGAAGATCATTTCTTCCTCTGTAAAGTAGCCAGAGAGCTGATATAGTTAGCCAGAAATTGAAGTGTGTTGATACAGACAGGAGGCTTTAAGGCAATATAATATTTTTTTTAAATTGTACTTTGGAAGTGGAGTAGAAAAAGACACCCTGGGATGGCTTTGATCGAGGTGGGGGTTGACAAGGAGTGCCCTCAAAAAATAGTTATTGGCCCATTCTGGTGGACCAATGTGGATTAGTCCTATGAAAGTATTGGAAATATCTTGCAACATTCCTCTTCCCTTTTTCCAGCCTTCCTGAACATATTCAGTCAAGCCTTTCCTTTTCATCATTTTTTGAATTCATGAAAATGAATTTGAAATTTCCAAACCATTTGGAAATTTCTACTTTAAATCTGTATGAACTGATAAAGAGATTTTTTTTTCAAAATATGTTTGGCCACATAATATGCTTTCTGAGATGCTTATATATTTGCCATGTACAGTGCACTTAACAAGGCCAAAACACTGCCCTTTCATTATAGAGACACCCTGAAAAAACTGGAAAGAGAAACCAAAGTGTTCTATAGGTCAGTGGTGAGCTGCAAATTTTTTAACAACCGGTTCTCTGCCCTAATGTCTGGTTGGGTGGGCATGTGACTGGGTGGGCATGGCCAACTCGACATCACATACGTCGAGTGGCGCCTTGCCTCACCCCACTTGCCTGGCCTCCTGAGCTCTTCTGGTCTTTGTCTATTAATTTGTCTACTACTACAGTGTTCGGTTGATTATCTAATGCCTGCCTGTCCTTTTGGATCCAGAACTCCCACAGATTCTTAGCTCTATTATTCTCCATGATCGTCTGTGGAAACTCCTTGATGGCTGGCTGGGGGATTCTGGGAATTAAAATCTATGCATCTTTCATCTCAGAGACACTGATCTACCCCCTGGGTTCTATCTAGTGTGGTAAATCCCTGCTTCTATGGATCTGTTGCTTAGTGCCTATTCTTATGCTGTTATGATCAGTGATCAGTGCTGCCTTTTACACACACACACACACACACACACACACACACACACACACACACCAGAGCTGGGGTCTGCAACCTTAAACACTTAAAGAGCCATTTGGACCCCTTTCTCACAGAAAAGAAAACACAGGGAGCCACAAAACCCTTGAGACATCTAAAATGAAGATAACACTGCATATATTATTTTTTACCTTTATGCTTATAGTCTATTTAACTCAGTACTATTTCTTCTGGGCCTTAGGTGGAAAAAGAGCTTTCCTAATACTTGCTGGAGATGTCATGGGTTAATCTGGGAATTTCTGTGAGCAAATTCTAATTTACTGGAATTGCATCTTTGTAATTATATATTCAATTAAATTTGAAGCCTTTTATATAATTGTTTCTTCCACTTCAGTAATAATTATTAAAATGATGATTTCTCACTCATTTCTTTACTAATAGTAGAAACAAAATAAGCAGCCATAAATGTCACCTAAAGTTGGAACCCTATATTTGGATTCTGATGGATATCATTTTGAATGCTTTTGCAAAACAGTGGCTGGGAAGACGTGCCACAGATAAATTACAACGCACCTATTTCAAATAATATTTCTTGATTGTATATTTTTACTTTCCCCCTTGTACTATACCACTGCATTTTGGATTCAAATGCAAATCCAAACCGTAGCTGCATCATTAGCCATTCCAAACCCCTCCAATCCATACATGCAGCAGACTGACACCCACCATGAAGATGTAGCACGACTACGAACGCAAAGCCAAACAATAGCAATGCAGCTCACCAGCTCAAATCCCCCTGCAACTCAGACTAATCTGAGCACAGCCAAGCTCCCACCCAATCAGTTCAAACCCCCACTAGCAGTTAAAAGGAAGAAACAGCTGCAATCACACATTGCTCCCAGAAGCACGAAGCTGAAGCCTGAAGATGACGAATGAGACTTCGTCGAAACGTCGCCGAGACACTTCCAATTTTACACGGGAGAAAACCCGAATAACCAAAGACCTACATACAAACACCCGCAAAAACCTCAGAATATACATATACATATATATATATATATATATATATATATATATATATATATATATATGTATATGTATATGTATATGTATATGTATATGTATATGTATATGTATATGTATATGTATATGTATATGTATGTATGTATACACACACACACACACATATATATATTGGAGAGCACCGAGAAAGAAATGCTGCATCTGTTTACAATTCTTTAAGGCAGCTGCATTTTTTCCCCTGGGATTATGCACCTTTTCCAGGGATTATGCAGCTGCCTTTCTTCCCCAGAAAAGGCCATATTTTGTTTATAGAATTGCAGACAAATGCATCCCTGTCCACCATAGCAATGCATAATCCTACGATTATAATTTTTATGGCTTTTCAAGGCAGGTGGACACACTTCTAAACAAAACACTGGCTGCAGATAGCACTCTTTTTCACATTGCAGGAAAGTTCAGAAATGGCTCAGTGAGTTAACAGCTGACTGGCTGATTTTGGGCCAGTCATTCCCTCTCTCAGCCCAGCCTACCTCACAGGACTGTGGTGGGGAAAATAGGAGGAGGAGGGATATTTGGAATGTTTGCTGCTTTGAATTACATATAAAAGTAATGATGGAATATACATAAAGAAATAAATGATTTTTCTTTTTTTTTTTATTTTTTTTTTTTTTATTACTTTTTTTACAACAAACAAACAAAAAAAATACATTATTACACCCTTGTGCTATACATAAAAGGAAGATTTGGGTCTTCGGATATATCCTCATGATTGCCAAAATCCACGTTCTCGAGGTACAGGTACTGAAGCGTCCAATGTTCCAAGCGCAAAGTCCACAAATGGTTTCCAAGTCTTCCAGAAAATATCTTCTTTATACACACCACTTCTAATTTTAATATCACATGTCATTTTATCATTTAAAGCTAATTTCCACATTTCAGAATTCCACTCTTCTATTCTAAAAATCACATCTAGTTTCCAATATCTAGCTATTATAATTCTACCTATTATAATCATAATTCTAATCAATTCTTTTTCATATTTTGTTAATTCTATTTCCTTAATTACCAACAATAATATAGTTTCCACTCTCAATGTTATTACTTTCCCCATCATTTCAAATATCATTTTCTCCAATTGTTGCCAAAACTTTTAACCTTATCACAATTATACCACATATGTTCATAAGTCCCCAATTCCATCTCACATCTCCAACATTTTTACTAGTTTTTTATCCATTTGTGACAATCTTACTGGAGTCAAATACCATTTCCAAACAACTTTATAATTGTGCTCTTTAATCCTTATAGATAAAGTTCTCATAATTCTACTCTTCCAATTCACATTCCAATCTGATTCTGGTATTTCAATATTAAGATCTTTTTCCCAATTTGTCCTCATCACTCTTTGTAATTTTTCATCAGAATTTATAATCTTATAAACCCTACTAACGAGTCCCTTTAGCCCAATTTCATCTTTCATAATCCGAGATACTAAATATTCAAATTCAGTTTCACATCTATTTATCGAATAATTTTCCTTTAGTTTTTTTGTCCATTTTTCTATCTGTATTTTTTCAAACCAACTTAACCCTAATTTTTCAATAATTTCTTTATTCCTCCTTTCATTTCTCATAACTTTTATCCAATCTCTAATAATTTCTATATTTTCCTCTTTAATCACTTCATTACGTTTTATATTATTTTTAATTGGCCAAATTCCAGTTGTCTCCCCCAGAAAGATTATATCCGGAATTAAAATTTTAACAAATTTGTTCCACATTTTACTTAATCCCTTTAACCAATAACTTCTACTTACACATTTTAAATTTGCTTTATCTAAAAACCACCTTGATCCAAATTTCTCTATATCCCTTAACTCTAAATCTCTCCAATAATTATCTTCACCTTTAAGTATTTTTACCACTATCCGGATACCATACGCACAGTAATAATTAAGTAATTTGGGGATTCCTAATCCACCTTCCTTTTGATTTTGATACCACATTTTCTTCACTAATCTGGGTCTTTTGCCACCATTGCAAAATTTATCCAGTTTTTTCTGATATCCTTCAATATCTTTCTCTGTCAAATTTAGTGGTAGCATCTCGAATAAAAAGTTGAACTTGGGCAGCAACATCATCTTACACATTGCAATTCTACCAAACCAAGACAACTTTAAAATTTTATATTTATCTATCTTCTTCTCAATTTCGTTAATCACCACATCATAATTAAGTTTTTTCAATTCTTTAACCTTAAGTGAAAGCACTATACCCAAATATTTCAATGTGTTTTAATCCTTATCCCAAATTGCTCTTGCATATTCTCAGACTCATTACCATTACTATCCATCAATAATTCTGACTTTGACCAATTTACTTTCAATCCTGTCATTTCTTCAAATTCTATCAAATGCTTATATATCTTTTCAAATCTTTCTCTACATTTTCAAAATAATTAAAGTATCATCCATACAAATTTATCTTATACCCTTATATCCTTCTAATTCTTCATCTTTTCTATCATTTTGTCAATATTTCCATAGCCAATAAAAATAATGTTGGGGACAGGGACATCCTTGTCTCGTACCAGCTTCTAATTTTATCTCTTCAGTTAATATTCCATTCACCTTCACTCTTGCACTGCTCTTTTGGTACAATTTTGAAATAACATGTATAAACTTATTACCAAAGCCTAAAGCCTCCACAATTACTTTAATTGTTTCCCATTGTACAGAATCAAAAGCTTTAAAAATATCCAATGATACTATACCAATTTTATCACCATTATATTCAGCTACATCTATAATATTTAATACTCTTCTAACAATATCACTCATGTATCTACCCTTCACAAAGCCTACTTGATTATAACTTATATATCTATCTATAAATCTATTTAATCTATTACTTATAATAGCAGTAAATATCTTTGCATCCTGATTAATTAAAGAAATGGGCCGATAGGACTCAATCCTTTCTAAATCTTTATCTGGTTTAGGAATTAGGATATCACCGTTCTATTCCATGACGAAGGTACTTCCCACCATGTAATATTCCATTGAATAATTTTTGCAATCTTGGTATTATTAATTCTTTAAATTCTTTATAAAACTCAACAGGTAATCCATCCTCACCTGGAGCTTTCCCTAATTTTAATTTTTGTATTATTCCATTAATCTCATCTTGTGTTATATCTTCTTCCATCAATTCCTTATATGTTTGATCAATTTTCACCACATACTTTTCTAAATAGCTTTGCAATTTTCCCCGATTAATTGGTTTCTTTGAATATAGATTCTGAAAAAAGTTTCTAACCACTTCACATTTCTCTAATTTTTTATAACATCTTATACCTCTATCATCTATCAAAACTCCAATTTCTCTCTTCTCTCTTTTATCTTTCGCCATCTTTGCCAATAATTTAGAATTTCTATTACTACATTCAAAAATTCCTATTTAAAATCTCAAATTTCTTTTACTAACTCTGTATCTTCTTCTATCATTTTATTTCTTAACATATTAAGCTCCTGAAGAATTTTTTTCTTTAGTAAGCAAAATTGATTTTCCAATTCTTTAATCTGATTTTATCTCTTTCCATTTTAATTTTTATAATTTTTATATTTCCTACTTGATAATTTAATACTCTCCCCTCTAAACACCGCTTTCATCGCATCCCAAACAATTTCAAATTTAACCTCCCCGTTATCATTTAATCTCCAACTTTCCTCCAGTTTTTTAAGTATCCATTTTTTATCCTTTTCATTTTTATACAATTTCTCGTCATATCTCCAATAGCTTCTTTTTTTCTCAAAATTAAAATCTAAGTCCACCATAACTTCTGCATGATCAGAATCTTTAAAAATTCCCACATCTACCTTATCCACATTATTCAACAAATCTTTAGAAAGAAAAATATAATCAATTCTAGAATATGTATTATATATCTTAGAAAAAAAGTCATTCCCTCTCTCAGCCCAGCCTACCTCACAGGACTGTGGTGGGGAAAATAGGAGGAGGAGGGATATTTGGAATGTTTGCTGCTTTGAATTACATATAAAAGTAATGATGGAATATACATAAAGAAATAAATGATTTTTCTGGAGGATGGTATTTTGTGGCAAGTCAGCTTCCCATTTTTTAAAAAAGTTTAAACATATTTTGAAGAATATATAAATACAGGTGGAGTAGATAAATTGCCAAGCAACTAGCGAGGTATGTACAGACATACATTGGCCCTCTGGGTGATACAAATGGGGACCCCAAGCCTCAGATAATTGGTAGAGCATATAGAGATTTACTAGTCATTAAATCATCATTCTCTGTCTTCGTTTTTAATACTCCAAATCCACCCTTCTCAGAGGACCGTTTCTGCAAATTCAGAGAGCCTATCAAAATAGTCAAGGTGAACATTTTGTAGGAAAAGTGATCACATGAGTTTATTTAAATGATTGGAAAATACAGTACAAAGTAATTGTGTGGAAACAGGGTCCAATATTTTTATTTTTATAAAGCATTGTTGTTTTCAGTTCTAAGGTACTTCTAACGTACTGCCATTAAATACCTTTTGCTCTCAGTAACCAAAAATGGATACTTCTGAAAGTTTCCGAGAGCCTAATTCCAACACTTAAAATCTATAGGGTCACTAGGAGTTGCCATATGATCCAGTCCAATACCATTCTAATTCCAATTTAATATGTTAAAAAATAAATCTTCCCTTCCCCCTTTTCCCACCCACCCTGGGGCCAAAATCCCTGAAAGTGACCACTCTACCTGCCAGGCTATTATAAGAGTTTGCCAGGCCAGTAGCCCCGCAGAGGAGGCAGTTGAAGCACCGTCCTTGGAGTCTTCCTGGGCCAGCAACAGCCTTTCAGTTCCAGCAACGCCTTGTGATACTTGCTGATGGCTCCCTGGCACTTCTTCTTCTTCTTGTAGCGCTGAGCTCTTTGGCTTTTGAAATCCAGCACTCTTGGATCAGCTGCTTGGGCTCGGCAGCCAGAGAAGCGGCACTGGATTTCAAAAGCCAAGGAGATCTGCTACAAGAAGAAGAAGTGCCAGGAAGCCATCGGCAAGAGGCCTGGGAGGAGAGCAATCAACTGGCATTCAGAGGCAAGCGGGAAATGGCGGGGGCCAGTGGCCTGCCTCCTGGACAGTGTGGTTAAGCTGGAAACATTGCAAGCCAGCGGCCTGCCTCCCAGACAGTGTGGGCAAAGGAAAGGCCACACACAGCTGGGCACACTTGGCAGAAGGAGAAGGCATGGTGCAATGGGGCTGTTTTGTTCGCCGCCGACGGAGCCACTGATTGCAATATAGAAATGGGAAATGGAGTGGCCAGCACGAGGGAAGGAGGAACAGGGAGAAGAGAGGGAAAGCAGCCTCCTCACCTTGCGCCGGCCACTCCATTGCCCGAATGCAGCACCACGCCACAGAGCTTTCCCCACACACCACCGCCCAAATGCCCTCACTTCTCCCAAGCATTTCTTTGCCTACCTAATTTCCAGCTCCGTCACGTTTCTCACCATCGTGTGCAGGGAAAGAAAAGTTTGTGGGACTAAAAAAAAAAAAAATCACTCAACCAATTCCAACTTTGCAAGATCTGCTTCTTTCACAAGAAGTTGGAATTGATTGATTGAACTTTTTTTTTTTTTTAGCTCCACAAATCTTTGTTACCCTGCACATGATGGCGAGAAACGCAATGGAGCTGGAAATCAGGTAGGCAAAGAAATCCTTAGGGAATTTGGGGAAAGCGAGGGCATCTGGATAGTGGTGGGTGAGAAAGATTCTTCTGCCCACAAAAACCTTGTGTTTGCTGGCTGACACCAAAAGGCAGAGCAAGAGCTGCCTGGAAGAAGCTAGTCGGTCCGGGAGTCAGGAACACCCTTTATCTCAGGCTGGGCCATGGGGATGGCGCCAGAAGCCGCAGGGAAGGCAGGCAAGCAGGCTGGGTCATCGGGACTGCATGGGAGGCAGCTGGGAAGGCAGGAAAGCAGGCTGGACCACTGGACTGCAAGGGAGGCAGCTGGGAGAGAAGCGAAGGAAGACTCACCAGGCAGAGATCAGCTGAGCCGCGTGGTTGAGGCAAGTGAGGGAACCAGACAGCAGCAGCAGGTATGCCTCAGGTGTGACTCTAGGCACCAGCCAAGGCAGACGAGGCAAGATAAGGAGTGACTAGGAGGGGTGGGGTGGGCGGGGCAGGCAGGGTGTGCAGGGCCAGCCGGTGGTGGCATTTGCCGGTTTGCCGAACTGTGCAGAATCTTAACAACTGATATGCCCAAACCGGTGTGAACCAGCAGCAGCCCATATCTGCTATAGGGAGCCCTCAATTTACGACCACAATTTAGCCTAAAATTTTTGTTGCTAAATGAGACATTTATTAACTGAATTTTGCCCCACTTTATGAACTTTCTTGCCACAGTTGTTCAGTGAATCACTGCAGTTGTTAAATGAGCAATATAGTTGTTAAGTGAATCTGGCTTTCCCATTGACTTTGCCTGTCAGAAGGCCTCAAAAGGTAATCACATGACCTGGGACTCTGCAATGATTATAAAATGTGAGTCAGATGCCCAGCACCTGAATTTTGATCATGTGACCGTGGGGATGTTGCAACCATGTGAAAAAATGGTCATAAGTAACTGTTTTTCAGTGCCATTATAACTTCAAACAGTCACTAAATGAACCATTGTAAGTCGAGGACTACCTGTATTATATCCTACTTTCAATTATCTATTTAAAAATTACAGCATTATTTTCTAGCGTCCAAAGCTTGTTTCTCAGAAAATGTAATATTACACTCTTCACCTTCAGTCTTCTCTCTGACAGGGGGCCATCTTTCCTAAGAATAAACTTTGGCATAATTATTCCATTCTCTTGGAAAAAGTCAGCTGTACTGAGATTGGAACTTTTTCATTTTTTCCCCCCTGATCTACCACATGCTAATGTTACTCCATGCCATCAAAAAAAAGAAAGAAAAGCACCGCTATTTTAGTACTTGGCATGGTGATAGTTGCTACAGGACTTTGAAAGGCTCAGACAGCTATTATGCAAAATTAACTGTTGATAAAATAAAACCCAGCAGCAGCCTCTTGAACCTTTTTACAGTCCCAGAGCTAGCAAAAAGCTTTCCTCTGACAGTTAGTGGGCACATGAAACATTCTGTATGGGTTTTATTTCCAAAACTTTTAAGTCCCAGGATGATGTATGACTTTGCAAGAATGCATCATTCAGCAACTGAAAGAAGCACTTTATTAACCCCATTCTATTTTATTATCAGATGGTGTGGGGGTTTTTTAAAACACTTGTGCCAGAGTAAACTAAGCAGCCAAGAGAAACAGAATCAGGCAAGCCAGGTGTTGGAAAAAAAATAGAGATTCCATAATTGCATGAGCAAAATATAGTCATGCCTTTAAAAAAATAACACTAATATGCACAGATTGCAAACTAGAGTCATCTTCACATCTTTGAAGGCAATTATAACAGGGTTGTGGCCAGCCTTAATGGAAAATGGTATGCAGAAACATTACCCTTCTACAATAAGTTTCCATTATCACTATTGCATAAGGCACTGTCATTTTTAAACAAGCTTGCAAATGATCTGCTTGTGGAACACACTTTATCCATTTGCAGAACTGATTATGTTGCAGGTCAAGTCTTTCCTCCCCTGAATATTGCTGAACCACTTACAATTCATTACAAGTCTTCTGAGATATTTTCCAAGATGGCAATTTTTATCCAGTTAATAGCAGGGTGAATGGTTCTTCCTTTTGCCTTAAAACCTGGGAAGCTACACAGACTGTACAAAGAAGACTATATCTCTATTATCTCTCTCCAGCATTATCTATTATCTCTCTCTCTCTCTCTCTCTCTCTCTCTCTCTCTCTCTCTCTCTCTCTCTCTCTCTCTCTCTGTCTGTCTCTCTATCATATTTATTTATCTCTACCGATGTCAATCTATGTCTACTATCTCTACATCTGTCTGTCTGTCTGTCTGTCTGTCTATCATCAGCCAATACAGGTGGATCAGAAATGTGGTCGTTCCAAATTATTTCCAGACCATCTCCTTACCCCCAGGTCAAAAGTAAAAATAAAAATCACGACACTCCAGTCAAGTGTTAACCATCTTTGAAATATTTTCCTCTAGATTATTTTGATGGTAAAATTCATAGTGCCATTGTGATACTTACAGTGTTTAGGCAGATATAGTTTTCATGTTGTTGTTTTTTAATTCCATAGTTATGTTTTTGTTTTACAGTGATCAAAGACTAAAATAAAGATACTGCACTGTAATATTTGTACAGTGTCGTGTCATCATGCATGCTCTTATTTGGTAAGTAGATCCTATTGGCTTAACAGATCAGAAGATGGGATGATTTCTACTAAATCTATCATGCTGCCTTTGCTAAACAGCCTGCCTGGATGGCAGATGTGTAGATCTTTGTAAAGGGCATGAGCAATGAGTGACAGATGAAAAGGCCATGCTTTTTTAGGAACGGTGGAAGCTGCCAGACCCGGAGTCAAACCATTGCTAGTCTAGCTCAGTATCACCACCAGTGACAAATAACAGCTCACCGGGATTTCAAGCAAGAGGTTTTCCAGCCCTACTTGAAAAACCAGGAATTCAGCTGGGGATTTTCTTGAGTGAGAAGCATGTGCCCTTCCTTCTCCTGTCCAATAGTACAGTTCCCAAGTAACATTTTAATAAAATTGCACATGTGGAGGAAAGATGGAAAAGATTTCCCTTCCCAGAATCTGAAGAGCTGCTGGATCAACAAAACTTCCATAAATTTTAGATAACAATCCACTGGGAACTTTAAGTGCCCCTGCTGTGAAGGCTGATGTTTTCTTTCCATTCCATGTAACTGTTCCTACTGTACACTAGCAGAAAATAATAATAATAATAATAATAATAATAATAATAATAATAATAATAATAATAATAATAATAATAATAATAATAATAATAATAATAATAATAATATCAGAGTTGGAAGGGACCTTGGAGATCTTCTAGTCCAACCCCCTGCCCAGGCAGGAAACCCTACACCATTTCAGACAAATGGCTATCCAACATTTTCTTAAAAATTTCCAGTGTTGGAGCATTCACAACTTCTGGTGGCAAGTTGTTCCACTTATTAATTGTTCTGTCAGGAAATTTTTCCTTAGTTCTAGGTTGCTTCTGTCCTTGATTAGTTTCCACCCATTGCTTCTTGTTCTACCCTCAGGTGCTTTGGAGAATAGTTTGACTCCCTCTTCTTTGTGGCAACCCCTGAGATATTGGAACACTGCTATCAGGTCTCCCCTAGTCCTTCTTTTCATAGTTGTTAAGCAGAATAGTTGTTAAGCAATATATATATATCAGTGTCAAGTTAATAACATGTAAGGCTTTTGTTTGTATTTATACATTTCCTTTAAAAGAAGGGTGTCTTAGGTAATGAAATTAATAAAGAAAAATGTTTAAAAAGAAAAAGAACAGCAAGTAGAATAGGAATGCAACACCTTCATATTTCCATAAACGTTTGGGTGTGTGTATGGGGGTGTGTGTATTTAAATATAGTAAAGTGTTTCTAAAGGTGTAGAAAGTAAAGGTGACCTTGATGGAGCTATGCCTCTCCATCATTTTTACTTAAGCAAAAGAAGAATTTTTTAAAGTCCAGAATAGTGAGACAATATTCAGAAATGGCTCGGGCAGATGCCTCCCTGAAGTATAAGGAGGAGGAGGAAATATAGGACAATCAGACTTACAAAATGAGCTAAGTGTTACAAGTTAGATCAGACCAGGAAAAGAATAATATCAGAATTTCCCTTACTCACTACACGTCTATTGCTAAATATCTATGGAGATTGTCAATCATCCAGGTCATCTTTGTCTCATGGATGTCTCAAAGGTGTTCTTCAAACAGTAACTGCACTTTCTTATTTTTTTTCTTCAGAACGTTTCACTTCTCATCCAAGAAGCTTCTGAAGAACTGAAGAAGTTTCTTGGATAAGAAGTAAAATGTTTTCAAGAAAAAAAACTAAGAAAGTCAGATTGTCTTTTGAAAACCATTGCCTTTTTCTACTCAAGAATGTGTGTTCACTCAAGACAACTCCATTCTGAGCAAGGTTGACTCAGCCTTCCATCCTTTATAAGGTAGGTAAAATGAGGACCCAGATTGTTGGGGGCATTAAGTTGACTTTGTATATAATATACAAATGGATGAAGACTATTGCTTAACATAGTGTAAGCCGTTCTGAGTCTTCGGAGAAGGGCGGGATATAAATGCAAAAAAAAAAATCATCTCAATGTTCAGCTTGCTTGCTGATTGGTTGATTGATTGCCCTCTATTCATTCAAGACCTCAAAGGGCATACTTAATGCTCCCTCCTAATATTTTTTCCTTCAACCATTACTTTGTGAAATAGAATGGGCTGATAGTAAAGGACAAGCCAAAAGTCACTCAGTACTCTTCTGTGGCCTAGTGAGCATCTTTGATTTGAATCTGGGCCTCCTTGGTGCCAAACCCAACACCTGAACCCCTGCACCATAGAAAGCTAGGGACTATTGTTACAGGTGCTGATTAAAAGCGATGGTGACAAAAATGTCTTTCAAAGTATTGTTAAAGTTTTCCATCGAGATTATTTAGCACCGAAGTATCAAAGTCAGATGGCTTCGATAAAAGTAAAAATCATCCCCATTGTGTGATTTATGTAACAGATACCATATTTTTTGGAGTATAAGATGCTCCGGACTATAAGACGCACCTACCTTTTTGGGTGAGAAAAACAAGAAAAAGCAATCTGCCTCTGCCTCCCAGAAATTTTGCCTCATTGCAGCAAACAGCAAACAGGCTCCTTTACTTTCATTTTCATTTTCAGCATAGCTTGATTAGCACAAGAAAAAAAAAGCGCTCCCAGCAATTTATCTCCTTGCAGCAAGCCGCAGAAGGCTGCGCAGCCATAGGCAACGGCAATCCCTGCAGCCTGAAATAGCTGAGAGTCATAGGCCGATCCAACGGACAATCAACTTGTGTTAATTAGGCTGTGCTGAAGCTGAAACGGGCTGTTTCTTCTTGCTGCTTGCTGCAAGGAGGTAAATTGCTGGGAGGCAGAGGCCAAAGGGCCAGTGGGTGGGAGTGGCTACATTTGGTGTATAAGATGCACCCAAATTTTCACCCCCTTTTAGGGGGGAAAAAGTTGTGTCTTATACTCCCAAAAATACGGTATATGCACGCACATACATACATGTGTACAACTGGGAAATATTTCTACACTCTTCTTCACTCTTTTCCTTTGTGCATGTGTGATTTAAAAAAGTTTCCTAGCCTATTAGTCAAGCAACTTGACATGAAGCTAACTCCTCATTCCAAGTACAAGTAGTCCTCAGCTTACAACCATTTAGTGACCATTCGAAGTTACAACAGCACTGGAAAAAAAGTCATTCGTGACCATTTACGACAGTTGCAGCATCCCCATGGTCATGTGATCAACATTTGGGCTCTGACAACTGCATATATTTATGACGGTTGCAATGTCCCAGGGTCATGTGGTCCCATTTTGCGACCTTCTAACACGCAAAGTCAATGGGGAAGCCAGATTCCCTTAATAACCCTGTTACTAACTTAACCACAGCAGTGACTCACTGAACAACTGTGGCAAGAATGGTCGTAAAGGGAGGGGGGGAAGCTCACTTAACAACTGTCTTTCTAAGAACAGGAATGTGGGGCTCAGTTGTGGTCATAAGTTGAGGAATACTTATGAGGAATTTTGAATCTAGGTGAGACTAATGTATAGCTCATAAGATACAGCTTGTCTAAACCTCTTCTAGCATGTTACAGGAAGCCCATAGTTTCTCCATTCTTCCAGTAAATATTTTTTGTCCCACCTTCCTAGAAACAGACAAAAAGTCTATCACCACCCTGCTTCAGGTTTTGGTTGCTCTCTTTATTGAGAAACTTTTTTCTTATTTTAGAGCTACATATGTCTATCTCCAAACTGCTGCTATTAGATCTCATTATTCCTAACCTTGTAATACTGAAATGTCTGTTCACGTTAGGTTTTTCTCTTCCATCTGCAGGTGTTTTTTTTTTTTTAAATAGTTATGTAATTAAGAAGATGATATTTTTACTTTGCTAAATATTGCTTTTGGGATTGGTGTGGCAATACAGGGGATAATACTGTAGAATAGAAAAGAAAGAATTGGAGAAGATCACAAAGCATCAAGATCTAGAAATCAATATTGAAAGACTGTAGCATAAACTGACTGTTGCGGTCCCAATGGTTATTGGCACACTGCATACTATGTAAAAAAAAAAATCTTCGATGTCATTTAGAAAATCTACACATTATGTAATATTTCCATCTGTCAATTACATAAGGCTGCAATGCTTGGATCTGCACATATACGACGTTGATACATTACAATATCCTAGATTTTTGGGAAGAACTCAATGCCTATGAAGGCCAACACCAGCTAAAGAAACAGCAGCTGTGATTTCACATTGTTGTGTATTGTTGTGTCTTGCCCGCTCTCACAGCAGCCGGGGCCTTCTTATCTGCTCCCGAACACGGAGGAATGTATGCCTCCCGGCCCCAGTCCTGGCTCCATGCCCAGACATGCTGAAGAGGAGGGGGCACCTCCCGGTCCCAGCCCTGGCTCCATGCTCAAGCAGGCTGCAGAGGAGGGAGCACCCCCCGGCCCCAGCCCTGGCTCCATGCCCAGGCAAACGGAGCAGCTAGACCCTTCCCCCTCCTCCACAGCATGTGAGCCTGAGGAAAGTTTATTTCCAACAGCTGCTGATTGGAGTGACCCTCGCATCAGAAGACTGGATAGGCGGAGGCAACAGAAGGAAGGGAGGGGCAGGCCTTAATGAGTGCTGAGTCATGGAGCCACACCCCATGGCCTATATAAAGGATCTGCTTTCTGGTAGTCTCTGAGTCAGGCAAAGTCGAACTTATCTTGCTGAAGTCACTTTCTGGTCTCCTGCCTGCTCTGAGGACTTTGCTAGGACTTTGGGCAGAGCTGCAGAGGCAAGCCTGATTCGGATTTCCCTGACCCGGCCGTCAGCGGAGGAGTGGGACACGACATGTATATAAGCAATGATAATGGACAAAAATGCCAAACTCAGCCTAAATGTCTGGCTGACTGCAACCAATAATAGTAATATCTTATAATTAAAATAAGACATAACTATAGTTCAAAAATATCTGATAAAAAAAAACTACTGCCGTATTTTGCTACCCGGTGAGCAGCAGATGCTACATATGGTGGGACAAAATTTAGCAACTCTGCGGGTGAGATCAAGAGACCAATAAGTTAATAGATAATATACGATAGGAATCAGGCTCCCTGCTTGGAATTATCTGAAGAATAGGATGACTCAGCAGAGCCCTCCAAACCCTATAAAAAGGAACATTACATGACTCAGAATTTCCAGAATGCCAGCCATGAAGGCACTGCAGAACAGGTAGGATGTGAAAATCTGCCAAATAGCATGATGGAGGGTAGAATATCAAAGCCTGCCAAATGTTCCAAATATCCTGCTTTTCCTTCAGATCATATGCAACTTTCTTCATTCAGAGAAAAATTACAGTAAAAATTAGGGGAGATAAAAGCAGACATCATGACAGTAGCACATATAAAGAATATTTTAATATCAGATCAGCTAATCCCATGCCCTGAAGTGATGCTCCAGTCTCTTCAGAAAATGCACCGGTTTCATTTCATTTCCTAGATTTCTTCTTAGAATGTGGATCTGGCCTTTCTCTGGTCATGTCCTGTTTTCTTGGAATCAGAAAACGCAGATAATATGTTTTCTGGCTTTAGGTTAGGCTATTAGGATATAAGTACTATGGCTTGAACATCCTGCTAGATGGCAGCAGCCAATTGACCCTGGTTAATCTTAAAAAGCTAAGCTGAGTCAGTGTAGGAGAAGAGCAGGCAGAGCTGGGGGGGTAAGGGCGGAGTTAAACGTGACATCAACTTAAAGTGCTTATGTTGCCACAAATGGTCCAAGTCCAACCTCTCTTGAATTCTGCTGACCCACATCTTGTGCCAATTTATACTAAACTTTTTAGTTGACTAGATTTGTGTGCATAGCCTTGAATAATTTTTTTTGTGTTGCAATTTAATGTATGATCCTGATCCTTTGCACCCTGACAGTTAGACTTTGTTAATATTTGGTGGGAGGCCACCAGAAATGCCAGGACAGTAGGCTGGTTGGAAAGTCAAAAACTATCTGGAAAGAAAACAGGAGCAAATCATACTGTTGCCAAGAACATGATATGGATGTGTTTGAAGACATCAAAAGTCAATCTTCTCTTGATGTATATGGGAAGAGAAAACATAGTCTATTCCAATTTAGTTGTTAACATTTTTTGTTTATAAAACTGGCCTGTTTTCTAAAGATGGGAGCAATTTGTCACATACTAGACTAAATCATTATTTTGTGGCTAATGTTTTCAACCATTTTATGAGCTTCTTTTACCTTTCCTTAGGTTTTGAATTTGATCTCATTGACTATAAACCCTTTTTTCCAGGGTACAATTGCAGATGTTGCCATGGGAGTGAGGTTAGCATTGAAGTGGAGTGGAGTGGATGCTGTCTCTGTATTAACACAGATCAAGGAAATGCTAAATGGTGAACTGTTTGTTCAGTGCATGCTATGCTTCCATGCTATGCAAGCAGCTGATTCTCATAACTGTCAGCACCAATTCATTCAGTATGTTTCAACAAGAACACAACACAGAGAAGTTGGAGAGAACTTTTATTGTATGGTTTCATAGTCTGTTGCAGGAAGGCAAATCTATCTCTATCTTTCTATCTGTCCTGTGACAATCATACAACTCTCAGCAGCCTGTATAGAATATAAAAAGTTAAGTTATCCATAGCATGATTAAAAAACCAACCAAGAAATAACAAGAAAAATAAGGATCAAAAATGAAAATAAGGCGGGGGGGGGGGAGATAGTGTCATATACAAGCTAAAAAAATGCTCTCCAAAATAGTTTGGTCTCCAGTTGAGGAGGTTTGTCTGAATAATCATTTAGAAGGATCAAATCAGTGGTGGGATTCGGCCAGTTCGCACCACTTCGGGAGAACCGGTTGTTAACTTTCTGAGCAGTTTGGCGAACTGGTTGTTGGAAGAAATCATTAGGGCAGAGAACCGGTTGTTAAATTACTTGAATCCCACCACTGGATCAAATGCATGATTCTATTAAGAAATGAACAGCTCTGTAATACCAGACTGTTGTTATAATAGCACTAGTTGGTAGCTGGGCTGAAATTCTATCTACAGATAGTCCTTGCCTTACAACCACCACTGAGCGCAAAATTTCCACTTGTTAAGTGAGTTTTGTCACATTTTACAATCTTTCTTGCCATAGTTATTAAGTGAAACTCTGAAATTGTTAAATTAGTAATATGGTTGTTAAGTGAATCTGGCTTCCCCATTGACTCTGCTTGTCAGGTCACAAAACATGACCACATGACCTTGGGACACTGCAACTGCCATAAATATGAGCCAGTGGCCAAGCATCCAAATTTTGATCACGTGACTGCAGGGACACTACAACAGTTGTAAGTGTGAAAAATGATCAATGCCATTGTAACTTCAAGAGGTCACTAAATGAAAGCTTGTAAGTCGAGGACTACCTGTATTATCTTTGTGGAAATCTGGAGTACTAAAAAAGTGCCAGATGACTGGAGGACAGCAGATGTCCTCACTGTTAAGGAGAGGAAAAAAATGTGAAGCTAGGGAACTACAGATCAGTCAGGCACAACACAACTACAGATCAGTCTGAGCAAAACATAAATAGATTGATTAATGAGCTTTCTGAAATATATCCTATAATTTCCACAACTCTGCACATTTTACCAGTATCAACTCTTCCCAGAATAAATTTATTTATTTTTGATTTTGATTCTATTTTTGATTATTTTATTTTTGATTGGGTATTAATGTATTTAATACATTATGAGAATCCTGAGATCACAATATATCCTGATTCCAGCAAGCATCTGACATAGTACCGCCAACGTTCAGATTATCAAACTGATTAATTGGAGCTTGATGGCATGAGAATTAAATTAAAATCATGCTCAAGAGTGCTTATTATTTGTTCCTTATCAAATTGGAGTGAGATCTCAGGATGGGGGTCAAACAATTTGGTCCTGGGCCCTCTAAGGATTAATGACCTGGATGAAGAGATGGAGGGAATGCTTATCCGATTTAGTGTCCAAAAATCAGGTGGGATAGCTAACGCCAACATAAAGTTCAAAAGTACTTTGATGGATTAATGAAATGGACTAAAATTACCAGTATGAAGTTCAACAGAGAGAAATGTAACATTCTTTATTTAGAAAACAAAATTAAATGTCTTGGTATAAAATGGGAAAGATTTGGCTTGATATCTAGATCTTAGAATGGAAGCAGGCATGTTATGCCATTTCAAGATGCTTCAACAGAAGCAGAGTGTTCAAATTCAGAGAGCCAAGTTTGGTCTAATGGTTAAGACACCAGGCTAGAAAGTAAGAGGCTGTGAGTTCTAGTCCTACTTTAGGCATGAAAGCCATCTGGGTTGTTGCTCTTGTGGGGAAAGTAGGAGGAGGAAGGACTATTAGGTATGTTTGCTGCCTTGAGTTATTATAAAAATAATAATGGCAGGATGCAAATAAATAAATAATAAGATGTAATCCTTCTATTGTATTCCAAAATGATCAGAGGGTTCCTTGCATTCTATATCCAGTTCTGGGCACCACAATTTCACTTTCAGGGGGAATAGGCTCAAAGAAAAACTCCTCCTTGGAAAAAAATTGGGGGGGACCAAGGGAAGAGGGAGAGAGTCACATACTTTTCAGTGCAAAGAAGTTTCTGCCACATAGTTCAAGGGGTATTGAGCCACGGTGGCGCAGTGGTTAGAGTGCAGTACTGCAAGCTACTTCTGCTGCCTGCCGGCTGCCTGCAATTTGGCAGTTCAAATCTCACCAGGCTCAAGGTTGACTCAGCCTTCCGTCCTTCCGAGGTGGGTAAAATGAGGGCCCAAATTGTTGGGGGCAATAGGCTGGCTCTGTAAACCACTTAGAAAGGGCTGTAAATCACTGTAAAGTGGTATATAAGTCTAAGTGCTATTGCCATTGGTGAGGGAGGAGGTAAGTTGGATCAAGGAGGGATGGAGAGAGAAGAGGAAGAGGTTCCCCTCACCTCCAGCATTCTCCCACAGTGCATTGTCTTGTGGTGAATTGCTTATGGTAAGTTGTTCTGCAGCAAGCCAGCCAGGGGGAGGGAGGGAGGGAGGAAGGAAGAAGGAAGAAGGAAGGAAGGAAGGAAGGAAGGAAGGAAGGAAGGAAAGAAAGAAGGAAGGAAGATGGAATATGGAATATATGGAAAGGAACAGCTTTCTTTCCAAAGTAATCAGGAAAAATGAGAGGGGAAAGAATATACAATGATCTATTTCAAATTATAATACAGGTGTGAAGCCAAAACACAAATTTCACATCATCCTCAACTTTGTCTACACAAATTAAGAGGAGCTAGTCATATTTGCTTGAAGATGCATAGAACTGTGCCTTCAGTTTAGTGGTGGGTTTCTACCGGTTCGCCCCGGTTCGGGAAAACTGATAGTGGCGGCCAGACGTCATCACAGACACTCTGCACATGAGCAGAAGCATCGAGCGCAAGAAAAGTAAGCACGCATGTCTGCGCTCATTGTTCCAAACTGGTAGCGAAGGTAAGTGGAACCCACTACTGCTTCAGTTGGAGAGTATTGTATACTTTACGTCCCATGAAGTCTTAGAAGGTAGAAGAAGATTCTTTTCTCATTGCTCCTACACAGTACGATGGTAAAGAAATCTCTAAGCCCACCATTCAGTAATATTCAGAAGGCCATGAAAAGAAGCTTCAATCCAGAATTCCAATAATATGCTTCCAATTAGTTTATGTTGTGCACATACCACAGTGTAATTTAGCAAAATGTTTTGTTTCTTCCATTGACTTTGTTGCAATCCTACTCAGACCTAGTTAGGGAATCACAAAAGACTTTCATTTGGGTGGTGCATATTAATGGAAAATTTGAGACCATGGAAACATTTATTCTCCATCCTGTATGTCAATGATATTTACCATTTGCCAATTCACTGACATTTTCAACAATTACTATACATGCCAGTAAATACCAAACAACACAAGTTGCATACTGAAGAACAGATTAGAAGAGTAGGGTGGGAGAGATTTTCCACGGGAACCAGAGCTCTTACCTTCAGATTATAAATGGCTTCTAAGCGGTGATTCTGGAGAGCTCAGAGATGCGAAGTCTGGTAGATGACCCGTACAAAGACATGGTTTGCATCAAAACAAGCTAAAAACTATCCCCAACAAGGGGGGTTGAAAGGATTACATCTTTTCTTTCCGTTCCTGCTTGATCACGTGCTCAGAGTTGCTATGAGGCATGAATAGGGATATTAAAAAATGCTCTACTGCAACCATCCCATTCAATCCCATCCATATCTGTCACTGCTGTTAGAGAGATTTTTGACAAATTTTTGGCTGATTGTCTCTGTAGCAAGTGATTGTTAGCCTTACTAACTAGACCAGACAGGTAACTTAACTAGATAAGCTAATTCTTCTTAATTGTAAAACTACCTTAACAGAATCTTGCATGTCTGAAAGTTCTCCCACTGCCTCCTTTACAGCCTGAAAAGGTAGGGATGGTCCTTCTGGGATTCTTTCTCTGTCATTATGCAGTTGAGCACTCTGCCCTCTCTTGTCTGACCATTCGCTGGGCCTATCTCCCAAGTCCTTTCCCACATATTGTTACAGTTATTTTCCAACTTCTGGTGGATATACTTTGGATGAACAAAAAGAATTCAACTTCAAAAGTAATCAGTTCAGTTTGTTTGTTTTTAAATAAGTCACATATTGTGCTTACAGTCCTTGTTCAAACACTTCAGCATGCTGGCTTGGATTACAGACAGGCTATTTGGGTGATGAAAAGCAAATTAAGCTACAGCCCTGTCTAAATTTAAAATAAAGAGTGAAGGGACATGTGGTGACTAATGTAGCTTGCTCAACTCCAGAGGCCAGTTAATTGGATATATTACTGTATATATCGCCATTTGCTTCTTGCTCACAAGAACTGACTGTTAGAATTCTATTTACATCTCTTAGAAATGCAGATGCATTCAGATTTTGGTTGCACTACTAAGTTAACCTAAGTGAAGGAAGTCAAGGAACCACCTTCAGTATCAAAGCTGCTGCCTTTGTGGGTGTTTGTGTGTATGTGTAAGTTATACTGCTTTGAGCAATTTTTCTTTTCTTTTTGGAGGGCCAAATGGAATAAAAATGACTTAAATACAGTAAAGCTGCAATATTGTAGCCCCTGTGAGAGTCTAGAAAGCTGTTTTCGTTGGTGCCTCTTCTGAAAGAAAATACAAGATTGCCTTTTCTTGGCTGCAACCCTATACAGGTGGAGGGGAAAATAAGTAACACTTAGCCTAGGACCCTGATGGCGAACCGATGGCACACATGCCAGAGGTGGCAAGTAGAGTCTTCTCTGTGGGCATGCATACCATCACCAGATGCTTTTCTGGTTTCCTCTGCGCGCATGCATGCTGGCCAGCTGGTCTTCACGGGTGCCAGAGCCAGTGGCCATGCGCGTGCCGGCCACCTGGTCTTCGGGTTTCTGGTGCTCCGGAGCATGCAAAGGGCAGCTGGCTGGCATGTGCATGCGCACGCTGGAAACCTGAAGACCCGGTGACCAACGCGTGCATGTGCACCAGCCAGCTGGTCCTTGGGTTTCTGGTGCTCCGGAGCATGCAAAGGGCAGCTGGCCGGCATGTGCATGCACATGCTGGAAACCTGAAGACCCGGTGACCAATGCGTGCATGTGCACCAGCCAGCTGGTCCTTGGGTTTCTGGTGCTCCGGAGCATGCAAAGGGCAGCTGGCCGACATGTGCATGCATACGCTGGAAACCTGAAGACCAGGTGACCAACGCGTGCATGTGCACCAGCCAGCTGGTCCTTGGGTTTCTGGTGCTCCGGAGCATGCAAAGGGCAGCTGGCCGGCATGTGCATGCACACGCTGGAAACCTGAAGACCAGGTGACCAACGCGTGCATGTGCACCAGCCACCTGGTCTTCGGGTTTCTGGTGCTCTGGAGCATGCAAAGGGCAGCTGGCCGGCATGTGCATGCACACGCTGGAAATCTGAAGACCAGGTGACCAATGCGTGCATGTGTACCAGCCACCTGGTCTTCGGGTTTCCGGCGTATAAACCGTTACAAACACAGTGGGGTTTTTTTAATCTACAAAGGAAAAAAACAACAACACGAGAAGTGCCATAGTAGAGTTTACCAATTTAATTATGGTAAAATATTTTATATTGAGTCAAACTTCTTGCATTATGATCAGGATCAAGGCACTCATATTTTTTTATACATATTCTCTAGTTCCAGATCAATCATATATATGAAAGGCACAAATCTAATTGGCAAAATAAACCAAGCCAAAGCAGGATTTATCTCAGGTGGCATGGTAATGGGTAAACACTGAGCTAACTTCTTGGGTGGCATAGATCAGCACCGTTTATCCATTAAAGTCAACAGAACTGTATCAGAGGAGAAGTTAGCTTAATATCCCTTTAATTAGTTGAGAAATCAAGAGATGCAACAACGTGCCTTAGTGCTGAGTCAATAGTGAGGAACCTTCTTTCCATGTGCATTAGTTTTGCAACCATGGCAACTATCTATATATGAAAAGAGGAAACTCTTAAAATAGCCCCATGCTCCAAGTTGGAAAGAGCTTCAAGCGAACATGTGTGGTCATATGAGAAGGGAAATACATTAAGTGAAAGTTGGTTGCACCTTCTGACTGGGAATCCCACAATAGCATTGTGGAAGAAATGAAACAATGGATAGTGAAGTGAAAGCAGGGACTCCTTCAGAAATCTCTTTTCAATTCTTAAAGCAAATGAATTTTGCACTTTGGGGTAATTAAAAAGCTTTGCTGTGCCTGAGATTTCTACCTTCCATGTCTATGAACTAATCTCAGTTTGCATTTATTTTAAGGATTAAAAGGCTGAGTGGATCATAATATTATTTCTGCTTCTTGTACTGGGCCTATCAAAGATGAGTCATTTATTGGCCTTATCCAGGGGTGTCAGCCTGGCATGGGCTGGATGCATCACGCACAGGCCATGCCCATCCTGGCTCCACAAAGGCAAAAGACATCACAATATGTTGCGATACGTCATGTGATGCGATCAAATTAACACCCATGGCCTTACCCATCTAGAAGTACAAGAACATGCAACATTAGGTTGTGAAGAGGTTTCTATGAAAATAAAATTGTATTAAAATATTTAATATTTGTATTTTATTGTGTGACAAAGTCATAAATTTCATTATAAACTTGTTTGGACTCATTATGTAAAACTGACATGTTTCAAATTAAACGCTGAAAAATATTCTGTGGAGGCATGTTTCAGTTTTACTTCTAGCCTAATTAATTTACCCATCAAAGTCATGCTCAGATGTAAATTGATGAAGGCCTAAAGAGGTGGCAAGATCTTGTAGAACTAATTCTGGTCTCTTCATGAAGTTTCATATGAGGACAATGTGTCTAAGCTGATCCACTTTTGGACTGATTGAAAATCAACACATTAAACTTTCTATCATCAAATAAAGAACAGAGGGAGCACAGCTGGCCTGCATGTTTTCAACAGCATCTTCATATCTTTTTAAATTAATGTCAGGGTAGTGGTGGGTTGCTACAGGTTCGGTCCGAATCTTGCAAACCAGTGGTAGTGGCTGCGGACGGCTCCACCCACCCGCTCAGATGTCATCACGGACGCTCTGCGCATGCGCAGAAGTGCTGCATGTAAGTGAAGTGAGCACGTGTGCGCGCTCCCATTGCGAACCAGTAGCAAAGGTAAGTAGAACCTACCCCTGTGTCAGGGCTATTTTTCAGAATGACAGAAGAAAGGCAGGAGTATATCAGAATGTTTGAACAATCATTTTTTGTTTCCACTGCCAGATTGACAAATTATAGCCCCCCCCCCCCCGCATCAGGAACAATTTTTGTTTCCTGTAAGGATCAGCAAGTTTTTCTAATGAAGTGTAGATGTGGCTATAGCTTTTCCCTCACTTTTGTCCTTCAGCAACTAAACTATTTGTTCTGAACTTGAAAATTACCCCTAATCATAAGATCTAGCAGGCCCTGTTGGACAGCTTCTGTGAATTTCTTACAGCCAATTTTGTTGAATGATCCTGAGTTCTATTTTTGTTAGGAAAAATAAAGGAAAAAGTCTTTACATTTTTTCTCCACATGAGGCATAATTTTATGAACAGCTGAAACTGTAATATATGGAGTTTATTAGCCAAACATTTTTTAAAAAAATACAGGAAGAAATATCTGTCAAAGAATTAAATCACTAGAGGATTATGCTCTCATTATACATTCTTCCTTTTGGGCAATATGAGAAGATATACAATAATTAGATATTAAGGGTCATGGTTTTCCACAATTCCGATTCTGAAGGCCAATCTAGCACATTTTATTTTTTATTACAGTTTTTATTTAAAGTTTTTAAATTAAATTTTTATTAAAGATTTTAAAAAAAGGAAAATAAAAACTAATCCAAAGTTTGTATTAGATCACAGAGAATATATATGTTTACTGTTGACTACCAGTAGATGTGTTACAGACTTTTTGAATGAGAAAGACTATAGAAAGAAGAGAATTATGTTGTTATCATACAGTAAGAAATAGATTTATAATTGTACTTATCACCACTGTAAAGAAGATTGGAATTTACTTTTTTGTATCATCCTTTTCTATATTTCTTTTACTTTTTACTTTACTTACACTTTTACCTTTCTGTTCTATTTCTTTTTCTTACTTTATATCAGTTTCTTATTTTCCTTTTTAAAAACTTTAATAAAAATCTAGCACCATTCTCAAAGTGCAACTTTAGGGTTACCATATAAGGATTGCAAAAATGTGGAAAACAATTAGCTGGTGTAATGATATGTGGGAATAGCCTTGAGAAATAGGAAGAAGAACTCAAGCTTAGAAAATGATCTGATTAACAAAATTTGAATCTGAAGGAGAAGGGGGTGACAAAAATCCTCCCAAGGAAAGTAAAAGTGAGGGACAGGAGCAGAGGTGGGTTTCAGCAGGTTCTGACCAGTTCTCAAGAACCGGTAGCAGAAATTCTGAATAGTATGGAGAACCAGCAAAAACCACCTCTGGCTGGCTCCAAAGTGGGCTGGGAATGGGGATTTTGCAGTATCCTTCCCCTGCCACGCCCCCCAAGCCACACCACACCACACCACGCCATGCCACGCCAACCAAGCCATGCCCACAGAACCGGTAGTCAAAAAAAAATTGGATTTCACCACTGGGTGAGGTCAACGGTAGACAATCTAAGGTTAAAGTTTTGGGGGTTTGGGGAAAAAACCACAGAGTCAGGTAGTGCATTCCAGGCATTGACCACTCTATTGCTGAAGTCGTATTTTCTGCAACCGAGTTTGGAGCAGTTTACCTTAAGTTTGTATCTATTGTGGGCTCGTGTATTGTTGTGGTTGAAGCTGAAGTATTCATTGACAGGTAGGAAATTATAGCAGATGATTTTATGCACTATGCTTAGGTCGGACCAAAGACTGCAAAGTTCTAAGTTGTCTAAGGCCAAAATTTCAAGTCTGGTGGCATAAAGTATTCTGTTGCGAGCAGAGGAGTGGAGGACTCTTCTCATAAAATATCTCGGGACTCTCTCAATTGTATTAATGTATTAATTTATTGGTCATCTGCATTTCTGCAGCCAGTTAAGGTAGTTTGATGTAACTTTCAGTTCCTATGATACTGTGCCAGGAAAGCACAATTAGCATGAAACATATTAAATTGAAAACAAGTGCATTCACGGAATGGTCACCCTCATATGAAATACAAACAGTGCAAAGTTCATTTTATTAACACCTGGTAAATTAAAGATGGTATGAAATAGGAAAGTTTCCAAATGGGAAAAGTCAGAAGTAACTCACACAGATAATTAAAATATAATTGATTGGCACCATTGGCAGAAGGACATTGCCTATTATTTGAATGAGAATAGACAGATTGGATTGCTCACATTGGTAATAAAGGGAAAACAACAGCTTCCTTGTAAATAAGTCACAACACCTGTTTGTAAGTGCCTGCAAGCTCAGGGCTGGCTAAGCTTAAAGGCTGCACTACCAAAAGGGCAAGTCTGTGAATTGGAGGAAGATTATAGTCACCAGAACACCACAACAATCAAAAACCTGCAGAGGAAGTGCTGGAAGTTATCTTACCAAAGGCCTGTAAAAACAGATTCTTCCATATGTTTGTGCTGTCTGGTTGTGTCCTGGCTCATTTGTGAGGCATTAAATTGAGCTGGTTACTCTATTGCAGTTTCTTATGAAGAGACCAGAACAGGGGTCGGTTCTACTTACCTTTACTACCAGTTTGCAACGGGAGCCTGATGACGTCCGGGTCAGTGGGCGGAGCCTCCCGCTGGTTTTACTACTGGTTCTTGTGAACTGGTCTGAACCGGGGGGCAACCCACCACTGGACCAGAATCTACACAAGTTGGGAATTACCAATTTGCCTGATGCTTCTTTGTTGAGACTGGGTTGCCTATTGAGTCTGTTGGGACAAAGGAGGATAACCTGCCTCCAGATAATGCTGCTGGTCCCATTTTTCTCTCTTGCTTGAAATATTTTATGTTTGAGTTAGTTTGTTTTTTGGTATGTTTGATTTACTGACCCTCCAAAGAGACTGTTTTGTTTTCAGCCCTTGATCCTGAATGCTTAAAGGTTTGGAAAGAATAAACTGCAACAGGTTTTCTCCATCATTGAAGTCCAATGTTGGTTTACTGTTACTCATGAGACAGCTCCCCACCTCTCTGTATACAAAGGACTTTGCCCCCACAAACATACATTTATGTACACCGGGCGGTGGAATTACTGTTTTACAACAGTTGTTGTCAGGCCCAAATAATCCTGAATAATACATGGAGTTATTTTACAATATTTTCCTTTATTGTTCTTTACTTATAGACAAAATATTGTCAGACTAAAACAACTGCTTGCATAACTGCAGATATACTCTGTAGCTAGGAAGAAACCATTTTAACCCTCTTTCTGCCTACCACACTTCCAAGCTCCACTGCCTCCTTTCCCTCTGAAAAATAGTTTTTCCCTCCTGGAATCCAGGCACATTCCACCACCATTTTGGCCAATCGGCAACCATCTCTGTGCTGCCTCAACGGTATCTGAGTTTTCCTTGTAGACCAAGTATGACCCATAGGTTCCAAGGAGAGAGTTGCAACCTGGAAACATTTTCTCTGAGCAAGAGCAGGCTTTCACAATTTGGAGAAGTGTCCCACCAAAGGGACATGAAGTTTTCCCTGCAGGAAAAACATTCTCTTGCTCAGAAAAATTAAACCTAAACAGACATCTTGGAAGCAGAGGTAGATAGAAGACAACTTATTCTCTGTGGATGGGAAAGAATTAACCTATCAAAATTATACTTGTCCTTCTGAAAACATTTTCTAAATCACTTTTAGTTGATTATCTCAGTTAGTTTACTATCTATAACAATGAAAAATTCAAAGCTGTACAGAGTAAATATCTGCCATTCTCCTATTACCAAATCCTGAGAATATGCTCCTATGTTGCAACCCTATCCTATGAATTAGAGAGAAAAGGATAAGAAAAAGAAAAAGAAAAGAAAAGAATGTCAGCCATTCATTGTATCACTGCTTGTGGCTTTTTCCCATGGGAGGGGAGGAAAGAAGATTCTCCAATATTTCCCTAGACAATTTCAATTCCCAAAGTGATCCTTACCTTTGATTTATTTCTTTATCTTTTATCACTCTTTATGGATTGTCTGCTGGAACAGACTTGAGGGTTATTAACATTTGGCACTGGTTTTTATTGCTGGAATTTTCAATCTGTTTTCTCAAGACTAATATACTCTGGACCTTGATGCAAGGAGGGAATCAACCTAAAACTCAGAAGAAAATTTCTGTTAGTAAAAACAATTAATCAGTGGAAGGATTGCCTTCAAAAGTTATGGGTGTTTCATCACTGGAGGAAGAGAAGAGATTGGACAGCCATTTGCCTGAAATGGCACAGGATCTCTTGCAGAGGGTTGCCAACTCTGTTATTCTGTGTCAGACGTTTACCAACACTCTATGCTTGCTGATAATTCATGAATGATTGTTCAGAATCTGCTCCAAGCAGGATCAGTTTTCTTTCCCAAACTAAAATATTATTGAGCAGATGCTTAAAAGGTAATTATAGCGTCATTTTCCCTCAAAGCTGCTATTTATACTGATAACTTCTTATTCACTTATTTATTAAATGTATTTGCCACCCATCTCTTAAATGAATTATATTGTTATATAATTTTTATATAATTATGTAATAATATCAATAACTCCATTGAAAGGAGAATGCACTGGAGTTATAATTGGAACACAGGTGAAAAATATAAGCATTTCAGCTGTAAGCATTTTTAGATATATTTTTTTCATATTCATTTTCTGTTACCTTGTTAGGAAAATATGTGCTTGCATTTTGCAATTCATTAGTTGAACAACTATTCTCGAACTTTATTGAAAGCTATTTTTAGTTTTGGAGGTTTTTTTCCCCCTCACTCTGCTACAAATTAGTGTCATTATGTCTGACTAAAAATAAAACATTCCTCACTGCTGAGTATAAAAAAAAAGCCATCTGCAACATATGTGTAATAATGCACAACTGTTTTATATGTGTGCGTTCCAATGCACATGTTTCAGTTCTGTAAAGCAAAGAAAGGCACAGAGATGTTGCTCTGTGTGAAAGACCTTGAATTTTGAAGGTAACAAAGATTTCATTCCATAGGATCTTGAATTGCTGGATAAAATGTTAATTTGTCAGAAGTTTAGAAATCGGAAAGCAGGAGTGGGCAGCCTTTGAAGTGGTAGACATAATGCAGCCTCCCAACTTTCTCAGATAGGATTTCTCAATCTTAGCAACTTTTAAGATCTCTGGACTTCAACTCCCAGAATTCCTCAGCCAGCTAGGAGACACAGGAGGATATGTATTGATGTCCTGGGATTCTAGACAGTTGCTATCGGCATCTTGCAGGCCAATGTTGGCGAACCTATGGCATGCGTGTCAGAAGCGGCATGTGAAACTGTCCTGCGACGAATGCGCGGCATCGCCGGCTCCCCTTCCATGTTCCTATGCTCAAATGCGTGCCTGTCAGCTGGCCGTCATGCGCGTGGGAGCGGTGGACCCCAGAAGAGCGGCATTCCAGCACACATGCGCAGGCTGGCACCCGACTTTCCGGGTTGACATCACGCGCATGCAAAATGGCCAGCTGTTCTTCGGGCACGCTTCCATGCCGGTATCTTGGTGTTTGGGCACCCGCTCACGTATGCGCAATGGACCATCGCTCTTCCAGGTTTTGCTGCTCCCACATGCGCAAAGGCCAGCTGGGCCGTGCATACCTTGCAGGATGGTTTTGCGTGCCACTTCCGGCATGCAGGCCACCACATTGAAATGTCAAAGGTTCACCACACTGTTGTAGGCTGTAGTTTTGTTCATTTCTTCTCTAAAGGGTACAATAGAAGCCATTTTTGCTCAGATGACTAAATAGAACTTTGTTTTGGAGCTATTTAAAGAATGACGTGTCCAATTCGGTTAGAAGGCAATTCCATCAAGTTTCAACTTGAATTAGCTTTCTGTATCGATTAATTGATTCAGAGTGTCAAATTGAATTTGGTGCCTCCATTTAGATTCAGCAATTCAGTGGTGATAGGATTTGGTGATTTAAAACTGGCAAGTATCTCCTTCCCAAAATTATAATGGGCTGCCATTTCAGAAAATACCTAGCCCAGGAGCTCCATTTCTTTGTTCACCTCTCAGCCAATCAGCTTTCTGGGATGACAAAGTGAACACTGCTTTGTCATTCCGCCACATTCTCAGCTCTCTTCTTTACTGTGTCCAGCCACAAACCTTCATTTTGCTCAATTTTCTTCATAATACTCCCTTCAAAGTTTACTTCATGCTTTAAGTTCATGAAACTTTCATGTTAAAACACAAAGGTTGAAGACCAGACCTGGATCTTCTATTCTTTTTTTTTTTTTTTAGTAAAAAAGTTTTATTTTTACAATCATGTCAAACAACTCATTCAATGTACAGTTATATACATTTAGTCGAGCCTGCCCAGTCACCACCCCCCTTTTTAACACTCTTCCCTCTTCTACCTTCTTTTACTTTCCAGACCTTCCTCTCCTTCTCTTATCTACATCCTCTCCTCCCTCCACCCTACACCTTCCTTCTCCCTCTTCTACCCCTCTTCCTTCCTCTTCTCCTCTTTCCTACCTCCTACTCTCTCTTTTCTCCCTCCCCACTGTTCTAAAATGGTAACTGGGCAGACCCGACCCTACATTAATTATATTTATACATCTTCAATAATCCCTGTACATTAACCATCACTCCATCTCTAGCCTCAACCCCCCAATTCCCCTCCCCCTTACCCCCCACCCCCCACCCCGACTTCCCAGAACAAAATGCAGGGTATCAAAACTAACAATCATAATCTAAAATAATTCCTAAATTATAATCTCTAGTCTCTCCACACTTAATCACACTCTCAATTCCCCTCTCCTTCAGAAATATATCTAATACAAAATATTTCCTAAATTTACTCATATGCTATTCGATATTTTTTTATCTGATACTTATTTTGAATATAATCAATCCACATTTTCCATTCTAAAATATATTTTTCTTGTGTATAGTCTTTCAAGTAAGCAGAGATTTTTGCCATTTCTGCCAGATTTGATACTTTAAGTGTCCATTCTTCAATTGTAGGTAATTCTTCTTTCTTCCAATATTGAGCAATCAAAAGTCTTGCGGCTGTTGTTAAGTTCAAAATCAATTTAGTCTGTATAGCTGTACAATCCATAATTATTCCTAGTAAAAAGAATTGCGGGGTAAACTTAATCTTTTTCAAAATATTCTGCATGATCCATCATACTTTAATCCAAAATGCTTTAACTTTTTTACAAGTCCACCATATATGGTAATAAGTGGCATCTTCACAATCGCATCTCCAACATTTAGCCTGTACATTAGGATACATACATGACAATTTTTTGGGGTCTAAATGCCATCTATAAAACATCTTATAAAAATTTTCTCTCATATTTTGCGCTTGTGTAAATTTAACATTCCTCACCCAAATTCTTTCCCAAGTTTCCAACATTATTGGTTGCTGAAAATTTTGTGCCCACTTAATCATACAATCCTTAACCAATTCAGTCTCTGAGTCTATTTCTACTAATACATTATACAACCTCTTAATATGCTGTTGGCCTTGATCTCTCATTTGTTTTAACAAATTATCCTCAATTTGCCTAACACCTATTTTTTGATCTAATTTCCATCTAGCTTGTAATTGTCCATATTGGAACCATGTATAATTTTTCCCTTCTTCCCCCATCTTTTCTCTAGATTTTAATTGTAATTCCCCCTTTTCCATACAAAGAAGTTCTTTATAGGTAACTACCTCCATCTTTTGATATATATTTATATTTTCTATCATGTGTCTCGGGATTGCCCATATTGGAATCTTTCCATCTAATTTATATTGATATTTCCTCCAAACCCTCAATAATGCATTTCTAATTATATTATTTTTAAATATTTTATCTACTTTCTTATCATATAATAAATAGGCATGCCACCCATATAACAAACCATAACCTTCTATATTCAAAACTCTTTCCTCAGTTAAATTAATCCAATCAGTAATTAATGATAAGACAACTGCTTCATAATACAATTTTAAGTTAGGCATTTTAAGACCCCCCCTTTCCCTTGAATCCTGCATTATTTTTAATTTTATTCTTGGTTTTTTGCCCATCCATACAAATTTATTAATCCCCTTTTGACTGGCTCATGCTTCTTAACAGACAAATGTCCTCAATTCTCAAGGTATTAAAGATCAAATTACAACTCCAGGTAATAAATGGAACTAAAATATGGAGATTTCAAACATGTGGTCACTGAATAGTCTAAAACATGTAATCTTGAGAACTATATTAGTGGTCTTCCCTATACATTTATTTCAGACTGGAAGCAGGGTGACTAAAACTAATTCAGGTAGTTCTTGACTTACGATCACAATTGAATCCAAAATTTTCATTGCTAAGCAAGACAGTTGTTAAGTATATATATTATACTCCAGTGGTGAAATCTGAACTGGTTTACTACCAGTTTTCTGGCTGTGTATGCGCGCTTTGCGCCAAACAGGTGCTGCACATGCGCATGAGCAGTGCGCACCATGCATCAAATGCGAGGTGTGCACATGCACACTGCACACCAAAAGGAGGCATGGGGTAATTAGCGCGCGGGGTGTGTGTGTGATCAGCTGTGGCATGCAATCTTTTTTTTACTTTTAAAAGCATTTTTACAACCTATTCGGCCAAATAGGTTGTAAAAAAATGCTTTTAAAAGTAAAAAAAAGGCTCTAATGATTGGGTGGCTCAGCTGTGATTGTCAGAGGCTTTTTTTTAACCTTTTAAAAGCATTTTTTACAACCTATTCCTACCATTCGGGTGGGAAAAGCAAGCGAGCCAGAAAGAAGCGGCAAGCAGGCAAGCGGGCGACCTGGCAATTGGGTGGGCATGGGCGGGCGACCCAGGGATTTTTGCTACCGGTTCTCCTAACCACCCGCCACCATTGCTACCGGATCGGCTGATCCGGTTCAAACCAGGAGCATTTCACCCCGTTACACTGTATTTTATACATACATACATACATACATACACACACACACACACACACACACACACACACACACACACACACACACATATATATGTAGGTCTTTGGTTATTCGGGTTTTCTCCCGCATAAAATTGGAAGTGTCTTGGCGATGTTTCGACGAAGTCTCATTCATCGTCTTCAGGCTTCAGCTTCGTGCTTCTGGGAGCAATGTGTGATTGCAGCTGTTTCTTCCTTTTTAACTGTTAGTGGGGGTTTGAACTGATTGGGTGGGAGCTTGGCTGTGCTCTGATTGGCTGGGGTTTTTTTGTGCTCTGATTGGCTGGGGGTGTGTCCTGTTTGGGTGGGGGCTTGGTTGTGCTCAGATTAGTCTGAGTTGCAGGGGATTTGAGCTGGTGAGCTGCATTGCTGTTGTTTGGCTTCGTGGTCGTGGTCGTGCTACATCTTCATAGTGGGTGTCAGTCTGCTGCATGTATGGATTGGAGGGTTTGAAATGGCTAATGTTGCAGCTGCGGTCTGGCTTCTGGTCCTTGGTCGTGCTTCATGATCAGTGTGGGTTTGGGTCTGCTTTCTGGGTGGATGTGTGGTGGTGACATCCTGTGTGGACCTCGTGGGTCTGGTGTCATTCCTCGTGTTAGGGACTCGTTTGTCAATAAGGGCGGGTTTCCAAATGGCTGGTAGGCGGGAGGTATCATCTCATTTGTTCATGCTGTGTGGGCGTTTTCTATCTCAATGGCTTCTCTGACAGGATGTCACCACCACACATCCACATAGAAGAAAACGGCAGGAAAAAAAGGGAACTCCTCCTTTATTCTTACAGCAATTAATCACAGTGTAGATTGCCTCATGCATGAGTCAGCACTCTCTCTAAGTAATCAATTGCAACTGTATGTTCTGGCCTATTGCACACGTTACTGCTCCAGCTACTAAACTCAATATCCTAACAGTTACACTTGGCAACCAGTTCACATTTGTAGAATCCTACAGTGATGTGAATGCGTTTCACACTTTGGCTAAAGCATTGCAACATTGTAAAACTACAGTTGGTTTAGTTAACAACTGTGTTCACTTAATGTCCACCATACAAAAGATCATGGAATCATGAAGACCCATTTTATGACTATCATGACTTACTACCATAATGAGCAGGTTCCATTACAGTCAGAAAAGAAAGAATAAGGCATCATATATTACACAAATAATGTCTACAGGAAGTGTTTCTAAGGTCAACATTTCAACTGATGCCATCGGAGGTATAAAAAAGGGATACACTCAGAAATTCCTTATTGCTTACATTTTTGTTCTTGCAACATTAGCCAATTAGTATTTAGCAATGTGAGGTGGAAAAAAAATTGAAATTGCTTACCGATATATTTATATTTACCTTATGTGAGGTGAAAACAGTTTCAAAATAGTCTATATAAACTGAATATTATAAAAATTATTATTCTCCCCCCTTCCCTGATTCACTTTATTCCAAATTTATCTTAATAAATATGATATTCATAGAATCACAGGAAGTTCAAAGGGAACTTGAAGATTTGTCCAAGCTTTTTCACATTGTTGAATATACTGTTGCAGCCTCCTTGACAGATGACTATCCAGCTTCTCTTAAATATTTATAGAAAAAAGAAACCAACATTTCCTAAGGCAATCTGTTCCAGTTTTCTGCCCGTTAGGGATTTTTTAAATGTCCAAATCTGCTCCCTTGTAAATTTAAAGACACTGATTATTTGATTTTGGCTTGTTTGAATATTATTAGATTGTAGCATTTTATATTATGCTCCTTTACTGCTATATTTTAATTAGGATATGTGTACACTTGAAAGAAGTCTTGTTTTATGAGGATTGATGGCTAAATAAATAAATCTCTTCGCTTTTCTTCTTGAGTTAGCTGAATGATTCACTTTGGTGCGAGTCATGCCAACCCAACTGGGAGATAGTCAGAGTTGTCAACACTGAATATCAATTCAAAGCTGAGCAGTTTCAATTTACGGTCTTAAATCAAAGCTGACTTCTACATTCTCTATGGTTAGGGCAAGTTTAAATCCCTTGACTGGGAGAGAAGAGGTGCCTGGCTAACTTGAGCTGGAACTATATTTACTGTTTTAAAAAACATGGGGTAACAAGACTACAAATTTTTCTTCTTAGTGTCAACTTCTTTCTCTGTACAGGTAATCTTTACGACCAAATTTTGGGCTTAGACAATTTAGAACTATGCAGGCTTCAGACTGACCTAAGCATAGTACATAAAATTATCTACCACAATGTCCTACCTGTCAATGACTACTTCAGCTTCAACCACAACAATACACGAGCAAATAATAGATATAAACTCAAGGTAAACCACTCCAAACTTGATTGCAGAAAATATAACTTCAGTAACGAAGTGGTCAACGCCTGGAATGCCCTACCTGACTCTGGTTTCTTCCCCAAACCCCCAAAACTTTAAGCTTAAGCTGTCTACTATTGACCTCACCCCATTCTTAAGAGGTCTGTAAGGGGCATGCAAAAATGCACCTGCGTGCCTACCATCCTTTTCCTAATATTCCTTTTTACTTACTCTTTTTATGTATCCAAATTATGTTTATACTTTTACCTGTTATCTTATATATGATTGACAAATAAATAAATAAATAAAATAAAATAAATAGAATTTCCATGGCTAAGCATGAAGGATAAGTGAGTTTTGCCCCAATTTATGACTTTTTTTGGGGAGGGGGGCATAATTGTTAAACAAATCACTGCAGTTAAGTGAATAATATGGTTGTTAAATAAATCTGGTTTTCCCCATTGACTTTGCTTGTGGGAAGCCAGCTGGGAAAGTACCAAATGGCAATCGCATGACTCTGGGATGCTGCAACCATTATAAATACCTGCTGGTTGCCAAGCTTCTGAATTTTGATCACGTGACTATTGGTTAGGTTGCAATGGTGATAAGTGTAAGGACTAGTTGTACATCATTTTTTTCCAGTGGGTTGAAACTTTGAATGGTCACTAAATGAATGGTTGTAAGCCAAAAACTACCTGCATCTTGTCTGTCTCTCTCTAATAGTGTCTGACATTGTGTTAGCCTAATTATCTGCTAACTGGTACAGGGTACCGCTAGCAACTTTAACATTACAGGATTCTGACTAGAAAAGATCATGCTTAACCTGTATACCACATTAAGACAATCTTGGTACTCAACTATGCATCTTTTGATGCTTCTATGCATCAAAATCCAGTCATCAAACCTATACTATGACCCTATAAAGGCAAGACAGTGATTATTCTTCAAGGCAGGCACTTCAGAAAAGCAAGTAGAAAAGTAAGAATTTAGCTTTTGTAGCCTCTGAAGTATTTTAAACCGGATAAGGGTGCTTTCTGCACTGGTTCAGCATCACATCTTCATAGTTTTACTGCTAATAACCTGGAGACTAATTTTTCGTGCTTTAAAAGAGGCATAGGGAAAGTATTTCAAAGCAATTCTGACAACAACATTCTTGAAGTATTCAGCTAAAATTTAAAAGGGTTAATGTTTTCACAAAAGGATACCCAGCCTGCTGTTTTCAATTCTTTTTTTGCTGCTATAGTCATTTTGACCCATGTGCTTTATAGTCTTATGATGGAGAACCTAATAAGACAATCAATGATATGAATTCCTAAGCAATTATAGTTTGTAGATGATGATTTTGTCCAAAAGCATACCAGGTGGAGATAGTTATCACCAACCCCAGCACAAGTATGCTAGATAATTTCTTGTGTCTGGCTATTTCCTTAGGGTGAAAGGATTACACAGAAAGCTGCCTCTTCTTGTGAAATTTGGATGGGGCACCACAGGAAGTCACCTTCCCTATTTTAAATAAATGTCTCCAGATTTTTCCTCTCACTAGAGATCAAAGCAGTGTTGGAGTATGTTGTGCTAAGGGCAAAACTCCATACTGGAAACTTACAGCCTCACTCAAGGGTTTTTTCCCTTTTAAAAAAAGGCAACAAAGTAAAGCTCTGCAATAATATTTTACGTGATATTACAACACAGCAAAATTATTGTTAACCTGAGTCAACCAACAAGAAAACTGGAGTGGTAAATCTTCAGCAAAAGCAGAACTGGAAAGAAATAAAACACCCTCTGATATATAGGTCTTTGGTTGTTCGGGTTTTCTCCCGTGTAAAATTGGAAGTGTCTTGGCGACGTTTCGACGAAGTCTCATTCGTCATCTTCAGGCTTCAGCTTCGTGCTTCTGGGAGCAATGTGTGATCGCAGCTGTTTCTTCCTTTTAACTGCTAGTGGGGGTTTGAACTGATTGGGTGGGAGCTTGGCTGTGCTCTGATTGGATGGGGTTTTTTCTGTGCTCTGATTGGATGGGGGTGTGTCCTGTGTTGGTGGGGGCTTGGTTGTGCTCAGTCTAGTCTGTGCTGCAGGGGGATTTGAGCTGGTGAGCTGCATAGCTGTTGTTTGGCTTTGTGGTCGTGCTACATCTTCATAGTGGGTGTATAATGCTTAGCTGATGAACAACACCTAAAACCCGAACTGGACACTCTCACTAACGTACTAACATCCAATGGATTCCAAACAAATAAGATTACTAAGCTAATCCAAAAAGAACCCCCCACTAAAATCCAAGACAGAGAACAAGAAAACGGCACAGCCCTCCTCCCATATATAAAAGGCACCACAGACAGAATCAGCAAGATCCTCCACAAACACAACATCAAGACAGCATTCTGCACAAACAGAAAAATATCCACCATCCTAAGAAACCCCAAAGACAAAATTGAGTTAGAAAATCAAGGAGTATATGAAATCCCATGCACCGCCTGCCCCACCACATACATTGGACAAACCAACAGAAGAATAAGTGCACGCATTGAAGAACACAAGAACTCATTCAAAAAAGAGGAACCAACTTCTTCCCTGGTCCAACACTTTAAAGTCATAGGACATGATATTGACTTTAAAAAGACCAGAACTATCGCCAAAACTGAACACTTTAACAACAGAATAATCAGAGAAGCCATTGAGATAGAAAAACGCCCACACAGCATGAACAAACGAGATGACTACCAGCCATTTGGAAACCCGCCCTTATTGACAAACGAGTCCCTAACACGAGGAATGACACCAGACCCACACTCACAAGGTCCACACAGGATGTCACCACCGCACATCCACCCAGAAAGCAGACCCAAACCCACACTGATCATGAAGCACGACCAAGGACCAGAAGCCAGACCGCAGCTGCAACATTAGCCATTTCAAACCCCTCCAATCCATTCATGCAGCACACTGACACCCACTATGAAGATGTAGCACGACCACAAAGCCAAACAACAGCTATGCAGCTCACCAGCTCAAATCCCCCTGCAGCACAGACTAGACTGAGCACAACCAAGCCCCCACCAACACAGGACACACCCCCAGCCAATCAGAGCACAGAAAACCCCATCCAATCAGAGCACAGCCAAGCTCCCACCCAATCAGTTCAAACCCCCACTAGCAGTTAAAAGGAAGAAACAGCTGCGATCACACATTGCTCCCAGAAGCACGAAGCTGAAGCCTGAAGATGACGAATGAGACTTTGTTGAAACGTCGCCAAGACACTTCCAATTTTACACGGGAGAAAACCCGAACAACCAAAGACCTATATACAAACACCGTGAAAACCTCAAAAACAAATATATATATATATATATATATATATATATATATATATATATATATATATATATATATATATATATATATATATATATTTGTTTTCTGAGGTTTTCACGGTGTTTGTATGTAGGTCTTGTTGTTCGGGTTTTCTCCGTGTAAAATTGAATATTTTATTATATATATATATATATATATATATATATATATATATATATATATATATATATATATATATATATATATATATATATATATATATATATATATATATATATATATATTGGAAGTGTCTTGGTGACGTTTTGACGAAGTCTCATTCATCATCTTCATTCGTCATCTTCTGAAGATGACGAATGAGACTTCGTCGAAACGTCGAAACGTCAAAACGTCGCCAAGACACTTCCAATTTTATGCGGGAGAAAACCCGAATAACTAAAGACCTGCATACAAACACCCGCGAAAACCTCAGAAAACACACACACACACACACACACACACACACAAACACACATATATATTTTCTTGTTACTGGCTCCAATTCTTTCAGGGCATTTTAGGCCCTGAGATTGATGTCCTAGGCCCAGTAAGACAAAATCAATTTCTCATGACCTTGCTTCTTAGAGAATTCCCAGCCAACATCTTCCTTTGAATCCCATCACTCAGCTTTCATTGGAAGAAGTTAATGTTTGGGTTTATAGATTACTTAAATCATCAACTGAGCAGCAGATTACTCATCAGTTAACCTACGGTAGGACTATTCCTACATTGGGGCTGCAAAACTCCAGACAGATGGTAGCAAAGTTTTCTTTGCTATTATCTAGGGATCATCTGGATTTTTGCAGCCTGGATCTGCTAAGCCCCAGTTTGCAGGCCCATGGATCTGCTAAAAAGGAAGAAATGTATTTGCAGAATGTAAGTGTGTATGTATGGCCTTTAAATCAGAACTCCATTACTTGCTAGTTCAAATTGGGAAAGGAACAAATTCAATCAAATAATTGGCTTCTTGGCTTAGCCATGAAAGCCAGCTGGGTAACCTTGGGCCAGTCATTCTCTCTCCAGCCCATTCACCTCACAGGGCAGGGGTGAAATGTAAAATTTGTTACTACCAGTTCTGTGGGCATGGCTTGGGGGGTGGGTAATGTGACTGGGTGGGCCTGGCCAACTTTTTTTTTTTTTTTACTTTTAGAAGCATTTTTTCTACAACCTCTTCGGCAGATGAGATTGTTAAAAAATGTTTTTAAAAGCCTCTAATGATCAGGCAACTCAGCTGGGATCGCCAGAGCAGCCTTTTAAAAGCATTTTTTTACAACCTCTTCGGCCAAAGAGGTTGTAGAAAAAATACTTTTAAAGGGTTCTGATGATCCCAGCTGAGCTGCACAATCATCAGAGGCTTTTTATTTTACTTTTAAAAGCATTTTTTCAGCCAAAGAAAAAATGCTTTTAAAATTAAAAAAAAACAAAACCCTCTGATGATCCTGGGGCTCAGCTGGGCGGGTGGGGGGGCAGGGATTTTTGCTACTGGTTCTCCGAACCACCTGCCATCGCCACCACAGGATCAGGCGATCCGGTCCAAACTGGGAGCATTTCATCCCTGTCACAGGGTTGTCATTGTGGGCAAAATTGGAGGAAGAAGGAATATTAGATATGTCAACCACTTTGAGTTGTTTTTAAAAAGAATAATAAAGATGTGAAATAAGTAAAATAAAATAAGATAAAATAATTTGGCCCAGCTCCTGGCTGAAGGCTTTAACTTTGGGCAACTATGGAGTCTCACTCTTCCTCTTACACATATACTCCACACAGGATTAGAATTATCCTACAATTCTGCAACTGCATATTTTTTTGCACTGAAGTCCAATTTTCTTCAGTAGTGATTATTCTCAGATAAGACTAAATAATAATGTATAATTCTTTCTACAAAGAAAGTCTGCCCTGCAAGTTTCTTTGACATTTTGATTTGGTTGATGAAAAAAGGTGGGATTTCTGGTGGGTTTGAGAGGAAACTATTAAGAACACAATCCCACCAAGGTAATCTGTTTTTAATTCATACTGATGTTTAGGACAGACTTCACTGGAACTTAAAAACATCTAAAATGATAATTGTAAAACCAATCTAAATCATACCAGCTGTACTTACAATGTGACAGTTGATAAGAGTCCCATCCAACAATTTAATTCCAAAGAAGGAATTTGTGTAACATGTGCTTGCTCTGTCCCCTCCCCACCCCCCGTTTTTTTTTTTAAAGGATTAATTTTCACTCTTCCTTCTCCCTTCTTTGTGTCCTGCAAAAGCAACAAGTAGATGGAAAGTTTAATGCGCTACATGCACATTCATTCTTTCCATGGTTCAAAAGGACAGGAATCTTTGAGCAAGAATAAGCTTCAGCTGGTCAAGTCTTTTATTGTACGAGACATCGCGCACTGTTCTTTTGTATTTACTGCCTAATTTTATCTGACTTCAATATTTTGCCCATTTATTCTGTCACATAAGGAAGACTGCAGGTGTTTAAAAATAATTTGGTAGTGAGCACATAAAGATGTACTTCAGACAAATACTAAGCAAGATGCTAGGGATTTTGATGGATTGTTTCACCAAATTTATACCCTCGCTTTCTCTCAACAGTTGCATTCAAAGCAAGGGATGTAAAAGAAACCCTCCATTATGTCTCTTCAAATGAAACTTGCCAAAGCAGACTCTCCTTGGGAAGGGAAACTGCTATACTTTTACTGTACTTAAAAAGTCTGACATTACAATTTAGCAATGTTGCATATATCTCCAACAACTGTACACTTTCACTAGTATCATGTGTTTTATATCACAGGTCTCCAACCTTAGCAACTTTAAGACTTGTGGACTTCAACTGGAGAACTGGTAGCGGAAATTTTGAGTAGTTCGGAGAACCGGTAGTAAAAATTCTGACTAGCCCCGCCCCCATCTGTTCTCTGCCTCCCGAATCCCAGTTGATCGGGAGGAAATGGGGATTTTGCAGTAACCTTCCCCTGGAGCGGGGAGGAAATGGGGATTTTGCTGTATCTTCCCCCTGCCACACCCATCAAGCCACACCCACAGAACCGGTAGTAAAAAAAAATTGAAACCCACCAATGCTATGTACCACCAATTTACAAGCTTCTGAGTGTGATTCATGATACTTGTTGTTACTTGTAACACCTGACCTGGCACAGGACTGGGTTAATTTGAGATGGACTCTTTTGACTTATCTTCCATCACTCCCATGCAATTTAACACCATAGACATGCTTCTACTTCACTCTATGAAACTTCTCATCTAATGGCTAAGGAAGAAAATTCAACCTGAATAGTTACTCCCACCCTCCTACAATCACCCCCCCAATAGTTTCAGCAGACAGTAAAGTGCTTGCTGCTGCTTTTAGCCATGAATAAATTGGCAGAGCCAAACTGGACTTTCAGGGACTTTACTGGGTCATACTTCAAAATGTTGGCTACTGCTACAGAAAATGGTGTCATTTCCTAATGGATAAGTTTAGTTTTCAAACGTTTTGATTGACTTCAGGGAAAACAAAGCAATAGGTATCCTTGCCACTTTTTTGCCTGGCACTTCATACTCGGATTTTGTGACCCAGGTCATCTTAGAAATAGCGTGTACTGACCTACAAATGTCTAGCGCTGTGCAGGATCAGTGAAGAAAAAAAAAGCAGACATCTTTTAGATCTCTACCAAAAATTTAAGCTTCAGCTTTCTCGCCTTCATTTCTGCGGTTTGCTAATGCTTTCACTTTGGCAGTTCTGCCTGTAAAATGGGGTGGGGAAGACACATTTTTAAAAGCACATTTTAGCCACAGCTGTTTCCTACTTCCTTCAGATAGTGATTTAAACACCTTGTAATCAAGAGAAGGGGAAAAATGGAGATTTTCCAAGTAAAATATCGCCTGTCTGAAACTTTGCTATAAAAATGGCTGTTATTCATTACAGTAATCTCTTAGAATTATCACAAAACAACTTGGAATCGCATATAATATAAAATCTATTTCCAAAGGATTTGGGGTGGGGGTGGGGTTTTGTTTTGTTTTGGGGTTTGGGTTCTTGTAGGGAAAACAGACTTTTCTTTTTGTAGAGGAATTAAAAAAAAATATATAAATACAGTGAGAAAACTAAAGGAGTGTTAAGCAACTCAAAAGGGAGAATGGGAAAAAGAATATGAAGTTCTTTCTGGTGGCCTAGGTATGATAATATTAATATTGAAGAAGCCATCTGAGCTTTGTTTAGACCAGTGATTCTCAACCTTTTCATAACCACGTAACCCTTTTAAGTATCTTTTGTGGCCATAAACCATGGCCACAGACCACCAAGACTTAACTCAAGGTTTAAATCATAACATTTCTTCGAGTCTTCATAGACCCCCTGTAATAACATCATGTTTCCACCACCATCCCCGGGGTCCGTGGACCACACGTCAGGGGTGAAATGCTCCAAGTTCAGACCGGATCATGTGATCCGGTAGCGATGGGGGCGGGTAGTTCGGAGAATCGGTAGCAAAAATCCCTGCCCCCACCTCACCGCCCACGCCTCACTGTTCATCTTCTCTGTCCCTGAAGCTCTCGGTGGTGATATAGCTGCAAACGGCCTTAAATGACTGCCACAGTGCTTCAAAGGCCGCACTACAGCTGATCAGCGCTGTAGGCAGTGGTGGGATTCAAATAATTTAACAACCGGTTCTCTGCCCTAATGATTTCTTCCAATAACCAGTTCACCAAACTGCTCAGAAAGTTAACAACCGGTTCTCCCGAAGTGGTGCGAACTGGCTGAATCCCACCACTGGCTGTAGGGAGCTAGTAGACCAGTGTGCTCCCAAAAAAAGGCAATTAGTAGACTGGTACCTCTATTTTTAAAGAAGATAGACTGGTACGCTCCCAAGTTTTGTATACTTTATTATTTTTATTATTTATTAGTATTGGCCATGCCCATTCAGTCACCTGACCACCAAGCCATGCCCACCAATTAAGCCACGCCCACAGAACCGGTAGGGAAAATTTTTAGATTTCACCCCTGCCACAGGTTGGCTTAGACGGTGTATATAAAGAATTTACAACTTTCTGAAGATGACTTATGGTTACAATCTATGGACATGGCTGTGAGATGACTTATGAAAACAGTGACAGACAAGCGCAATCAAGGGGTTTTCAACAACTGACTGAAACACAAGGCTGTCTTCATCTCGTAAATCGCATGGTTTCCCTTGTGAGCCATTTTTGAGGGCAGGATGTTGAAAGAGGAGAGTCAGTATTGCAATGGAGATAGGAATCCTTCTCAAAGTGATGCCAAGATGGTACTTTATTAGTTACCAACCTACAAGGTACCTGAACAGCCTTCTTCCTGGGTTGAGGACCAGGCAACAGGCTGCTGCTAACAGCAAAGGTTGGAGGTCAAAATATGTGGAATTGTTTCCACATGGACCACTCTAAAGGCTCTTTGTATGGCAGCTGCTCATTGCAACAGCTGTGACACATGGACTGCCCCTATTTCCTGCAAAGTTTTCATGGTCTACCTACTAACTTAATAGGAAGATCTCCTTTTGGGCCACATCAGGTTTCTAGGGGTTTCCCTGTAATTCCTTCCCCTTCCGTCCCGATCTGTTCTTGGTTTTGTTTATTAATGAATAACATCCACGCTGCATACAAAAACAATCAAGCCGATCACACTAGGAAAGATTGCACCCTTATTATTCAGAGTAGTGAGGAAACACCTGAATGCTCCCAAATGGTCAGTACAAAGCAAACTATCAAGAAATCCCGTAAAAGTGAGAGGGGATGTTCTGCTCAGCTTGCATACAGGCAAAGCTGTGACTGCTGAACAAATCAGAGCCCTTTGGTGGTGAGGATTGCCAGGAAATGGCAAGCAATCAAGGCAATACAGGAAGCAGTGAGTGTATGGATAGATTGTGGACCCTGTGCCTAATTGTTGCTCTGGCTGTAAACTGTTGGTAACCCACTGAGTACAATCTTTTCCTGGTCCACTTCAGCATCATCATTAATTCATTTAGTTTCCTTTTAATCGTATGAATGCCCTGAAGTTCAATCTAGAGGAGACTGCCAGAAAGTGATCATTGTTATGACCTTGAAACTCTTAAAATCAAAGTATTTGTAAATATTTGTGAGGGAGGGAGGGAGGAAAACTGATGAAATAAGAATCTCTTTTTATGAAATGTTAGTGACTTAAAACGGATCTTTACTAATCCTACATCATCTTTCTTATCAGACTGAACCTGAGAATATTAGCATCCTAGTTAATGTTTTTTATCTATCACACATTCAAATCTCTCTGACTTGCTTCCAAAGAAAAGGTGCTGCAAAATATTCATGTTTGATTTTCCAGAAGCATGTTAATTCAGAATAAAGACCATACTGTTGACAGCATAAAAACGCTAAAAGACCTAAATTAAAAGATACATTTTGAGACTCTTTTTAAACTAAAATGAAATTGCAAGCTTTAATGCCTAGGGCATTCTTCACAATATATAAAGGAATGTGATGAATCACAATTGCAAAATAGAGAGCTATATAAATCAGAGATAGCTGGAAAGCCAGCTAGAGACATAGATGATATAGATAGCAATAGCACTTAGATTTATATATTGCTTCTCAGTGTTTTACAGCCCTCTCTAAGCTGTTTACAGAGTCAGTATATTGTCCCCAACAATTTGGGTCCTCATTTTACCCACCTTGGAAGGATGGAAGGCTGAGTCAACTTTGAGCCTGGTGAGATTTGAACTGCCAAATTGCAGGGAGCTGGCAGTCAGCAGAAGTAGCCTGCAGTATTGCATTCTAACCACTGCGGCTATTCATATTTAGATAGATAAATATAGTTATAGATGATATAGAGATAGACATAGACATAAATATCTAGATATCTAGACATAGACACATAGAATAGAACAGAACAGAACAGAACAGAACAGAACAGAACAGAACAGAACAGAACAGAATAGAATAGAATAGAATAGAATAGAATAGAATAGAATAGAATAGAATAGAATAGAATTTTTATTGGCCAAGTGTGATTGGACACACAAGGAATTTGTCTTGGTGCATATGCTCTCAGTGTACATAAAAGAAAAGATACCTTCATCAAGGTACAACATTTACAACACAAATGATGGTCATAGGGTACAATTTAACACTTAATGATACAACACTTAATGATAAGCATAGGGTACAAATAAGCAATCAGGAACAATCAATATAAATATAAATCATAAGGATTACCAGCAACAAAGTTACAGTCATACAGTCATAAGTGGAAGGAGATGGGTGATGGGAACGATGAGAAGATTAATAGTAGTGCAGATTTAGTAAATAGTTTGACAGTGTTGAGTTGTTTAGCAGAGTGATGGTCTTCGGGAAAAAACTGTTCTTGTTGTAATGTATCTTTAAATATTTTGGCGGGAAACAAGCACGTTGCTGATTGGTTGAAGCCGCCGGTTAAACTGTATATAAGGAGAGGTTTTTCCCCAGCCCGCTTGCTGGGTTCACCATATAGTAAAGAGCTGTTGTCACTACCCTGGTCTCCTGCCTCGTTACTTCCCGAACTTAACACTGGCGACGAAGGTGGGATTTCGAGGTTAAGAGCACCAGGAACGAGCTGAACGCACGAAAGAACCGAACCCAGCAAAGCTCAGGGCAGAATCGCAGCGATGGCCAGCTACACTCCGCCCGCGCCGTTTGACCCATCCAGGGAGAAATGGGGAATGTACATGACCCGTTTCGAGAGCTTCCTGGAGGCAAATGAGCTGCAAGGAGTTCCAGACAACCGCAAAAGGGCATATTTCCTGAGCCACTGCGGTCCCGAGGTCATCGACATCGCGGAAGCCCTGGCAGAGCCAACGCCGGTACAATCGGTATCGTGGCAAACTCTGCAAAATCTCTTAAAGAACCATTTCGCGCCAACACCGTCCAAGTACGTACGGTGTTTTGAATTTGGAGAGCGCAGACAGCAAGAGGGCGAATCCATCAGCGAGTACATGGCCGCCCTGAGGAAAGCCTCCAAAGACTGTGGGTACCGAGATTTGGACGAGGAGCTACTAGAGCAACTCATCCGTGGGGTCAGAGACATGCGTTTGCGGAGGCGGCTGCTATCAAAAAGCAATCTAACGCTGGCAAATGCTCTGGACGAAGCCAGAGCTCATGAGATGTCCACCCAAGCGGCGGAAACCCTACAAAAGCCACTCACGCCAACGGCGAGTGCAAAGGAAACCCCGGTGCACAACAAAGAAATCCAGACCGAATCAGACGGCGAGGATGAGGAGGGAGTTTGCCTCACCGAGAGAAGGGGCAAAGAAGACCGGGATGAATGCGGAAGTTGCGGAGGGCAACACCAGCGTCAACGATGCAAGTTCAAGGACGCTACATGTCGGCGGTGCGAGAAGAAGGGGCACCTGGCTCAAGTCTGTCGAGCACCCCAACCTTCCCGCCGAAAATTCAAATCGACCAATCAGAGCGCAGGATCGGCAAGGCGACCCGCGATTGGTCAAAACAGAAAGGGCGCGAATTCAAATCGAACGACCGTTGTAATAGGCCGTGCAGCAACCCGCGTCGAGAAGAAAATCTTCACCAGACCGAAGATCGAAGGAGTGCCGTGCCGACTAGAAGTGGACACAGGGTCAGCGATCACAATCATGTCCTGGGACACTTTTGCAAAGCTTTGCCGAAAGCCGCCAAACGCAACCTGCAAACACAACGGCTACGAGTGCACGACTACCAAGGGAATCGCATCCCTGTTCGAGGGACTACCTCCGTCCGTGTCGAGTACGGACCACACAAGAAGACCCTGCCCATCACGATAGTCGAAGGGACCCTGCCAAGTCTGTTGGGACTAGACTGGTTCCGTGCATTGGGCATGGGAGTGACTGGCATCTACAGAAGTGACTGTAACCTAAAAGACACACTCATGAACGAGTTCGAAGATGTCTTCAAGGACTGCCTGGGCAAGTACAAGGGGACCCCTATTTCCTTCAACTTAGACCCCAGGTAGCCCCATTAGGTTAAAGGCAAGGAGAGTCCTTTGCCCTTAAACCTAAGATTGACAAGGAGATAGACAAGCTCATAAATCAGGGGATTCTGGTGCCAGTCGATCACGCAAAGTGGGAGACGCCAATCGTCACCCCAGTGAAACCAGATGGGTCAGTTAGAATCTGCGCTGACTACAAGGCGACGTTAAACAAAGCCTTACAGAAAAGCGCTTACCCGGTGCCCGTGGTGCAACACTTGCTGCACTCGCTGGGGCAAGGGCAAGTCTTTGCAAAGTTAGACTTGGCTCAAGCCTATCAACAACTGCCCGTAGACGCCAACACAGCCGAAGCCCAAACGATTGTGACTCACAGAGGTGCTTTCAAGTGTACCCGATTACAATTTGGGGTGAGTGTGGCACCGGGGCTATTCCAAAATTTAATGGAGCGACTTCTGCAAGGGCTCCCAGGGGTAGTCCCCTACTTCGATGATGTATTGATATCAGCCGAAAATTTAGAAGAATTGGGGGAGCGCTTGAGAAAAGTTCTGGGCATTTTCCGGTCAGCCGGTCTAAAGGTTAAAGTGAACAAATGCCAGATAGGGGTAGAATCTGTAGAGTTCTTGGGCTACAGAATAGACAAGAAGGGAATTCACCCCACTGAAAGCAAGGTCAAGGCAATAAGAAAGGCTCCAGCGCCCAAAAACAAAACAGAGCTACAGGCATTCCTGGGACTAGTGAATTTTTACGCGGTCTTTTTAAAAAACAAGGCAACCGTTGCTGAGCCGCTGCATAAGCTTCTGGGAAAGAATACTGTTTGGTCTTGGGGAAAGTCGGAAGCTAGGGCTTTCGAAGCAGTAAAAAACCTACTCTCGAGCGATAGCTTACTGATCCAGTATCATAGCTCATTGCCATTATTATTGGTTTGCGATGCCTCCCCTTACGGGGTGGGGGCTGTGCTCAGCCACAGACTTCCAAACGGCACAGAAGCCCCAATAGCCTTCTACTCCAGAACGATGTCCTCGACAGAGAGGAACTATAGCCAGTTGGATAAGGAAGCGCTAGCCATTGTGTCAGGGGTAAAAAAGTTTCACGAATACGTTTTTGGTAGAGACTTTGAAATTGTTACAGACCATAGACCTCTGTTAGGGATACTGGCTGGCGACCGCCCAACGCCTGTGGCACTTTCGCCACGATTGACCCGATGGACTATCTTCTTAGCCGCTTATTCCTACAAGCTGCAGCATCGACCCGGAAAAGAGTTGGGGCATGCGGACGCCTTAAGCAGATGCCCACTACCAGGGGCGATCGAAGACCCCACTCCGGGGACGCCCATCCTGCTAATTGACTCTCTGGACTCTGGCCCAGTCACGTCTAAGGAGGTGGCTCGGGCATCATACCGGGACATTATTTTGAGGACTGTACTCGGTTGGGTACAAAGAGGGTGGCCCGCTGCGCCGGGTGAGCGTTTTAAAGAATTTGTAAAAAAACGTGGGGAACTTTCGGCTCAAGGGGGGTGCCTGCTATGGGGGGATAGAGTGGTGATCCCAGAGAAATTAAGAAAAAGGGTGTTGGATCTCCTGCACGAGGGTCACCCAGGGATCGTTAGGATGAAGGGTCTAGCGAGAAGCTATGTGTGGTGGCCCTTAATGGACTCAGAAATTGCTGAAAGGGTAGGGAAATGCCAGGCCTGCCAAGAGTCCAGACCTCTACCCCCAACGGCCCCGGTTCGAATGGGAAAGACCCCAAGGGCCCTGGTCGAGAATCCACATTGATTTTGCTGGCCCTTCCACGGCCAAACCTTCCTGGTAGTAGTCGATGCCTACTCCAAATGGCTGGAAATCATTCTCATGAGATCCATGACAGCCGAGCCGTGATCTCAGTCCTCGGCACCTATTTGCAACACATGGGTTGCCCGACACGTGGTTTCCGATAACGGCCCGCAATTCACGGCAACACAGTTTGAGGAATACTTGGCAGAAGAGGGCATCCGCATGCCCTCTCGGCGCCTTTCCACCCTGCGACGAATGGCCTTGCAGAGCGTTTCGTCCGAGCGCGAAGAGGCATTGTCCAGACTCAAGCCAGGCGACTGGCAATCAAAATAGATATTTTCCTAGCCGTCCAACACCGAACCCCCTGTGCCACCACCGGCAGAAGCCCTGCCGAATTACTAATGGGCCGAAAACTCAGGTGCCCACTAGACCGTTTAAATCCCAACTATACACCAGAGGGATACAAGGGGGGACTCGAAAAGACAAGAGGAATGGATATAGGCGACCGGGTATGGGCACACAACTATGGTGAGGGCCCGACCTGGGTAGCAGGAAAAATTCTAAACATAACAGGTCCCAAATCATACTTGGTAGAGTTAACGGATGGCCGAGTATGGAGGCGACATATAGACCAATTGAGGAAACGGTTAGCCGGACAACCCGAGTCAGACGAAACAGGCCCTGACTATTCCATGTCTGAACCAACAGCTGACTCAAACCTGGGAAAATCGCAGGACTTAACTGAATTCCCGGAGGTCCAGCGACGCCCACAGGTTCCTGTAGAAAACAGCAGGGACGACTCGGCAAATAATCCAGGGCGGGATGGCCTAGAGGAGGAGCCGAGAGGAGCAAACAGCCCCTCCGGTCAACTCAACCCGCTCCCAGAGACTGTACTGCGCAGGTCCGAAAGAATCAGGAGACGCCCAGTCTATTTACGTGATTACGTTGAAAAGTAATATGTAGATATAATGTAAATATATAGGTAAAGTGTTTTCTGGGAGGGAAGGAGTGTAATGTATCTTTAAATATTTTGGCGGGAAACAAGCACGTTGCTGATTGGTTGAAGCCGCCGGTTAAACTGTATATAAGGAGAGGTTTTTCCCCAGCCCGCTTGCTGGGTTCACCATATAGTAAAGAGCTGTTGTCACTACCCTGGTCTCCTGCCTCGTTACTTCCCGAACTTAACACTTGTGTCTAGTTGTTCTGGTGTGCAGTGCTCTATAGCGTCGTTTTGAGGGTAGGAGTTGAAACAGTTTATGTCCAGGATGTGAGGGATCTGTAAATATTTTCATGGCCCTCTTCTTGATTTGTGCAGTATACAGGTCCTCAATGGAAGGCAGGTTGGTAGCAATTATTTTTTCTGCAGTTCTAATTACCCTCTGAAGTCTGTGTCTGTCTTGTTGGGTTGCAGAACCGAACCAGACAGTTATAGAGGTGCAAATGACAGACTAAATAATTCCTCTGTAGAACTGAATCAGCAGCTCCTTGGGCAGTTTGAGCTTACTGAGTTGGCGCAGAAAGAACATTCTTTGCTGTCCTTTTTTAATGATGTTTTTGATGTTAGCTGTCCATTTTAGATCTTGCGATATGATAGAACCTAGAAATTTGAAGGTTTCTACTGTTGATACTGTGTTGTCTAGTATTGTGAGAGGTGGAAGTATGGAAGGATTTCTCCTAAAGTCTATCACCATTTCTACGGTTTTGAGTGTGTTCAGTTCCAGATTGTTTCGGTCGCACCACAAGGCTAGTCGTTCGACCTCTCATCTATATGTGGATTCGTCATTGTCTTGAATGAGACCAATCACTGTTGTGTCATCTGTGAACTTCAGTAGTTTAACAGATGGATCACTGGAGATGCAGTCATTGGTATACAGAGAGAAGAGAAGTGGGGAGAGCACACAGCCTTGGGGACCCCCTGTGCTAATTGTACAGGTATCTGATGTGATCTTGCTTAGCTTCACCTGCTGCTTCCTGTTTGTTAGGAACCTTGTGATTCACTTACACAAGGTACCTGTAGCTGGATGCTGAACTAAAGTCTACAAAGAGGACCCTTGCATAGGTCTTTGGAGACTCAAGATGTTGTAGGATGTAGTGCAGAGCCATATTAACAGCATCATCTGTTGATCTATTTGCTCGGTATGCAAATTACAAGGGGTCTAACAGCAGATCCGTGATGATTTTCAAGTAGGAAAGCACTAGCCTTTCAAAGGTTTTCATGACTACAGATATTAAAGCAACTGGACTGTAGTCATTCAGTTCCTTGATGGTGGGCTTCTTCGGCACTGGGATGATGGTAGAGCATTTGCAGCAAGAAGGAACATAACACATCTCTAGTGATTTATTGAAGATATGGGTGAAGATGGGGGCCAATTGGTCAGCACAGACTTTTAAGCAAGAAGGAGTTATCTTGTCTGGGCCTGGAGCTTTTCCTGGCTTTTGTCTGTGAAATAGGTCCTGCACTTCCATTTCTGTGATCACTAGGGGTTGTGAACCCAATGGGATGGGGTCAGTTGTAGGAGGCTTGGCTGTTGTTGGTGTATCTGAGATGCGGGTTGTAGAGATAGGGTTAGGGTTGATATATATATATAGATATTGATAGATATAAGCTTGTGCCATTAAGGGACAAAAAATTACTACTAGTAAAGTAGAAGGTATCAGAAAGTATTTCAAGAGATGCTCCAATCCACTGATTCTGTTGCTATAAAAGGAGACAGAGAAAAAGCCTGGCAAGTTTTCAAGATTTTATTATTATACCGTACAATGATAAAATGGTATTCCTGAGCCTTGTCATATCTGTTTCCTGACCAGATCTATCTCAAAGAGTTGGCATAAAATTAGCCCCACCATGGACTTAACTAAACCTGTTCACAATTAGCAGGTGTGGGGAATGACTAAATGTTCATGATGTTGTCATCATGCAAAGTGTAGTTGCATCAAACTTGGACCAATAGCATCTGCAGTGGGAGTCAAGGGAGAACAGAATAATAATGAAAGGGAAATTGTAGCATCATAACCTTTACCTATTTTGCATCTGCATCATGGCACTACGTGAATATTCCAAAGGGATGGAGCTTGCAATGTGATGCTGCTTTTGTCAAGTTGATGACAACAGGCAGAACCCACACATACGTATGCTTAGGATGTGAGAACACAATCATGGCATTTATGACATGACATCATCACATGGATGTTGCCATTTCAGAGTTACCATTGTTTGCTGCAGATACTGCTGGGTATTCTAAAGAAGGCACAAAAACCCAGATTAGACAGGGTATGAGAAAGAAAAGTTGTTTGAAAGTCATGTAAAGCATTATATATATTGATCATCAATTGTGTTGTAAATGTTGTACCTTGATGAACATATCTTTTCTTTTATATACACTGAGAGCATATGCACCAAGACAAATTCCTTGTGTGTCCAATCACACTTGGCCAATAAAAATTCTATTCTATTCTATTCTACATAAAACTGAACCCCTTGATCTGGGTTTGGAAGCAACCGATTATCTCAAAATATGTAATGATACATATTATCTCTGAGAGGTGTGTCTGCTCACTCATAGATCTGCATTTTGGGCTAGTATTTCTAATCTAAATGATTTTTTCTAAATAAGACTGTGTTCATTTAGCGGTGCAATTTGTTCAAGAGTGAAATGGTTACGAAATGAACCACATGAGAGAGAAAAAGGGAGAGATGCTGAGAAGATTGCTGGGTGCCGCCATCTCATTTAAATAAAATTGTCTCATGCAGAAATGCAGGTGTTATTTTCTTCCTGCATGCATTATTGTCAGGTGCAGAAATTTGGGTGTAATTGGTTGAAAAATTATTTCTTTTTACATTAGTATAACTAATTATAATAATACAACATACAACTAACCACTAGGCCTTTATAAATCAACTCTGATGTGATTCAAACCAGAAACTGGAGTTTCAAATAGGGTGTAATTCAATTCATATCTATGCTCCAAGATTTAGAGATAAATTAATTTGGTTCAATATGGTGTGAGATTTCTGATTCAATTTTTTAAAAACAATAATTCACAGGAGATAATGCAAGTTATCAGAAAGCTGCTTCATTTATTGGCAGTGAAAGTAGTAGGGATCGGTGACACCTTTCAGGATTCAATTTTAAGCTGGATGTCCTCAAGGATTTCATCTCAGAGCTTTTTTCTGAAATATTCCTCTCCCTCTGTTTTGAAACAGGATGACAACAAAAACAACAGCAACAAAGACAGCAAGGATGAAGATCAGTCCAGATTGTTGAGCAATGAGTCTTTAGAATACTTAAAATTACAAACATTCTATAAATTACTCTTACTTTTCTACCAGCTTTGCAGGAGTCTATGAGATGACTGCAAAGGGTGTCCCTTCATTTGCTCATGGAGGTCGCAATGTTTTGCTCCTTGTGACTGTGGATCACAGGGGCGCAGAAAGGTTGAAATACCTGGCTGGGAGGGAAAGTCATCACTGGCTGTGAAGGAAAACCAATAGATTGAGGCTCCTTAGCAACAATGGACATTTTATTGACTCAGCCATATTGGGGTGGAGCAATTCATGTTGTTGGTAAGCAATGGCATCAGGACCAGGCTGGAGATTAAGATTTATTTATTTATTATTTATCAAATTTATATGCCACTCTTCTCGCAACTCCATAGTATGCAGTGGAGAAAGCCAAGCTACACTAGAAGAGGCTGGCAGAAAGGAAGTAGCATCGGTGGCCTTGCATCTCTTCCCTCATTCTTGAAAAACAGTAATCCTTTGTCCCTGTGTTCATATTAGTCTAATGAGCATTAACTCATTGTTGAGGATTTAAACCTGCCCCAATCCCAAAGTTTAAAAGTGTGTGGTGGACTGGTCGTGCTTTGAATATAGAAGGTTGAATTAAGCTTCCACTTGTGTGCGAAAAGCCAGCAGAGAAATATAACAATCCATTAACACAAAAGAGACAAAATGAAGAGGCTGAGAAAATGAATGAAGCCCAAAGGGATGTAGTATTAGCTTTGTCATCCCAGGTGGGCCTTAATGGGCAGAAAGTTTACTGTAGCAGAGAAGATCCTTGGTCAGATCCTCTTGTCAATGTCAGCAGGCTCATGGCATTATCCAGCTCTCCCACAGTCTTCTCCAGATATGTAACTGAAGCTGCTGAGTTATAAATTATCTTCCACAATCCCAGAAGCAAGAGAAAAGTCATCAATCTGCAAAGCACTTCCCAGTGCTACTTTGCGGTTTGCGGCCCCTCGACCCAGCCGGCTACCCTGAAGCCATCCTTTGATAGGGATGATTAGATCCAGTCTTTGCTGAATCAAAGCTATCCTGGTATCCTTTCAGTCAGAAACATACTTTGCCTCAAATACCCGAGATCCATTTCTGAAGGGGAGTCAGCTCCACGTTTTGCAGAAATCCCAGAAATGCTCTGGGAAAAGAAATGTTAAGTTCTAGAAAACGTTAGACGAAATAAATAATCCTGGCACATTTTGTCCTCCTAGCTTTTCTAGAAGACGCTTTGAATTCCAATATATCTTCCTCCCCATCATCTATAAATACAGGCAAGCATTTAAATATAACGAAGGCTGAATGAGCCTTGCATTCTTCTGGGTTCATAGCATTTCACTGCAAGCTCATTGCTTGCCAAAACAGCCCTTGAAGAAAGGACAGTTAACGTTTAGGATTAGAGGCAGGGACAGAAAAAGCAGTCACTGCCAATGTCCTTCATTATTCTAAGTGTGTCCTGTTATCCAGGACACACTTGTCATCCATGCCATTCTCTCTTTAATTGTGACTTCTTGCTCCTCTGCAAGTCGTCTTCAAGCAGCCAAGAGGTGAAGGTGGGCAGGATCGATTGATGTAACCTCTGCTTGCCATCTCCCTCTTGAGTGGTAAGTGATGGCCAGTGATGGCCTTGCTCCATGCTATTTTTGGCACTGTCCTCGCAGATTGTTCTCTAACTGGTCATGTGAGAATAGTGGCAAGAGGTATCATTATCTCTGCCACCCTTTCTCAGCTGAGATCTGGGAAGGATTGCTATGGAGAAAAAGTGATGTATTCCTGCACCATGTTGCCATGTTTGTCTGAGAGAGCAACAGGGAATCAGGTGTTGTGACCCAGGTCCAAGTAGGTAGTAGAAAACTCAGTCTGTGAAACAAACAAACAAACAAACTTTATTCAAACAGCTGAGAATTATTTCATTTCCAGCATAGT